>NC_136986.1:1039662-1083368 GCF_032717465.1 Coenobita brevimanus
AACCTGTGACAAAACACAAGCACTACTGGTCATATTCTAATTAACCTGGGACAAAACACAAACACCACTGGTCATATTCTATGTATAACTAACCTGTGACAAAACACAAGCACTACTGGTCATATTCTATGTATAACTAACCTGGGACAAAACATCAGCACTACTGGTCATATTCTAACTAACCTGTGACAAAACACAAGCACCACTGGTCATATTCTAATTAACCTGGGACAAAACACAAGCACCACTGGTCATATTCTAACTAACCTGTGACAAAACACCAGCACCACTGGTCATATTCTAAGTATAACTAACCTGTGACAAAACACAAGCACCACTGGTCATATTCTATGTGTAACTAACCTGTGACAAAACACAAGCACCACTGGTCATATTCTAAGTATAACTAACCTGTGACAAAACACAAGCACCACTGGTCATATTCTAAGTATAACTAACCTGTGACAAAACACAAGCACTACTGGTCATATTCTAAGTATAACTAACCTGGGACAAAACACCAGCACCACTGGTCATATTCTAACTAACCTGTGACAAAACACAAGCACTACTGGTCATATTCTAAGTATAACTAACCTGTGACAAAACACAAGCACCACTGGTCATATTCTAAGTATAACTAACCTGTGACAAAACACAAGCACCACTGGTCATATTCTAACTAACCTGGGACAAAACACAAGCACCACTGGTCATATTCTAAGTATAACTAACCTGTGACAAAACACAAGCACCACTGGTCATATTCTAAGTATAACTAACCTGTGACAAAACACAAGCACCACTGGTCATATTCTAAGTATAACTAACCTGTGACAAAACACAAGCACCACTGGTCATATTCTAAGTATAACTAACCTGTGACAAAACACAAGCACTACTGGTCATATTCTAAGTATAACTAACCTGGGACAAAACACCAGCACCACTGGTCATATTCTAACTAACCTGTGACAAAACACAAGCACTACTGGTCATATTCTAAGTATAACTAACCTGTGACAAAACACAAGCACCACTGGTCATATTCTAAGTATAACTAACCTGTGACAAAACACAAGCACCACTGGTCATATTCTAACTAACCTGGGACAAAACACAAGCACCACTGGTCATATTCTAAGTATAACTAACCTGTGACAAAACACAAGCACCACTGGTCATATTCTAAGTATAACTAACCTGTGACAAAACACAAGCACCACTGGTCATATTCTAAGTATAACTAACCTGTGACAAAACACAAGCACTACTGGTCATATTCTATGTGTAACTAACCTGTGACAAACACAAGCACCACTGGTCATATTCTATGTGTAACTAACCTGTGACAAAACACAAGCACCACTGGTCATATTCTATGTGTAACTAACCTGTGACAAAACACAAGCACCACTGGTCATATTCTATGTGTAACTAACCTGTGACAAAACACAAGCACCACTGGTCATATTCTATGTGTAACTAACCTGGGACAAAACACCAGCACCACTGGTCATATTCTATGTGTAACTAACCTGTGACAAAACACAAGCACCACTGGTCATATTCTATGTGTAACTAACCTGGGACAAAACACAAGCACCACTGGTCATATTCTATGTGTAACTAAAGTGCTTCATCTTAACACGGCCCAAACTTATGTCCTTTTACACATTATCTGATGTAGCTCATTGGCAGAATAAGACAATACTGTAACTCTATATTTTTTTCCATACAAGTTCTTCATGACCAGCATTATATTCTTGGTGTTAAGCTCTTGCTACAACTCCATAATCAAGAGATGGTAATTTTAGTCAGAGTAAAAGGGTATCAGTAAATTATGTACAGAATAACTGTAAACAGATACTGTCACTAGGTGTAAATGAAGATGCAATTATGTACAGAATAACTGTAAACAGATACTATCACTAGGTGTAAATGAAGATGCTAATAATTAAATGGGGGTAAGTAAGTGTAAATTATGTACAGTGGGGCACCAATTTTCGCGCCTAATTGGGTCCAAAAATAATGCGCGAAAGTGGAATTAGCGAAAGTTGGGGCATTGTCTTTATGGCAAAAAGGCTAATTGGTTCCCGGTTATCCTAAAGTAATATCAGATTTTCATTTTCACTTGCAATACAGTACATCAAATCACTATTGTACATTGCATTGTGAGATACAAACAATAAAAACTGTACAGTACACATTATATGA
Source organism: Coenobita brevimanus (assembly GCF_032717465.1). NCBI lineage: Eukaryota > Metazoa > Arthropoda > Malacostraca > Decapoda > Coenobitidae > Coenobita > Coenobita brevimanus. Next base: position 1,041,880 of record NC_136986.1, read on the forward strand.
GGAGAAACATACCACAGAGACCAGGTTGAGGTGTTTAATGGATGTTGGGGGTAAGTATCCGAGGCGCGTGGCGGGCTTATTTAGCCACGCCAGACGTATTGGCGCCACCTCTTGCTGCCTTGCTACCATTCTCTCTCTCTGCACTGTCGATTCTGGGATGTTAAATATACGGCAGATTTCACTGTTTTTTGTGCCCTTGTCCATGTGTTCAACTATCTTCCTTTTTATTTCATTATTATACTGCCGTTTCTTCACTCCAACACGATACTCTCTTTTAGCCTTGGCCTTTCCTCCCGACTTTGAATGTCCCGGCCACTTTTTATCACCACCACTGCCTCCCGGCCCTCCCCCCACACCACCAGGCTCTCCCCCCACACCACCAGGCTCTCCCCCCACACCACCAGGCCCTTTCCCCACACTACCAGGTATAGTAGAGGCCATTGAACCGTGAGAATCCAACACAATGGAGCTAGCACGCTCGTACACAATGGCGGGAATGGGTGGACAGAGTGTTGACATGACGTCATTCAAGATGGCGGTGCAGGAAATTCAAAGTTCAAAATATTGTCCCAAACCCAAAATTTGTGCGCGAAAATCGATTTTTTTCAAGCGAAAGTGGAAGTTAGGGAATATTTGGTGCATGCCGCGAAAGTGGATTCCGCGAATCCTGCTGTAGCGAAAGTTGGTGCACTACTGTATAAAAGAAACACAAATGGTACTGAAAATAGGTGTAAATGGGCAAGTTGATGTAAAAAGATGCCAAATAATACACCTTAAATTCTCTGATCTGTGGATGATCAGCCGGCTCATACGTGTCGCTCTTCATCCGCTTGGAATACTGAACCGTCAGTGGGAGATGGAGTACACCGGCGGGACAGTACTCCTCAGTGTGGTAATCCATGTCGACGGTACAGGTGAACTGTCAATGAGGGAAAGAGTTTTTTTTTTTTTTTTTATGGAAGAAAGAAGGGACCAAAGGCTAGGAGCCCACAAACCATTCCATTCAAGAAAAAAACAAAAACAATACAAAAGAGAATCAAATTCAAGATCCGTTCATTTCGAGTTACAGCTTGTCTGTGTTCATATAATGGAACTAAAAGTCATGGCTGCATGAAACTCCAAGAACTTTAGTTGTCAGGTGGGAATGACTCTCCTTGGTTACCAGCCAATATATAATTTATCTTTCAGTCTGAATACACTTGTCCTGCAACAGAGGTGAAAGGAGCAGGTCTCCCATAAGCTGAATTAAAAAATATATAAAAACAGCACTTGGGTTAAAGGGGCTTAGGAAAATGGTATGTAATGAAGGTGTTAATGAAGGTTGTCACAAACTGAATAACTTTGTGAACAGTTGGGTAGGGACACCCTCAGGTGGTGGCAGTGATATAACCACTTGGTAGCACTGCCTAAGCTCCTTCCCCATCCTCCAAACAGGGGAGTGTGCACTGCAGGGGAAAGACACCTTTGGACTTACAGCACTCCAGTCACAGGATAGGGTAGGAGAAGAAGGACATAACCAGGCAGTGGAACTGTCTAGTTATATCAGTGTTACCATATGAAGCGTCTCTCTCTCTCCATCACTGAAAATAATTAAAGCACACACACACACACACACACACACACACACACACACACACACACACACACACACACACACACACACACACTAGATATGTAGTGATAAAATACTGTATATAAAAGTGGAAGTGCAGGAAGTGCATAAATTACTGGAAACTCAAGATGTAAGGAAAGCACCAGGACCTGATGGAATCTCTAATTGGGTACTGAAGGAATGCAGAGAACAACTGGCGGATAAGATTCACAGTTTAATTGTGTGTTCTCTGGAAGAGGGGAAAGTGCCTCAGGAATGGAAGAGGGCAAATGTGGTACCAATTTATAAGGGAGGGAACAGAGAAGAACCCCTGAATTACAGACCAGTGTCCATGACCAGCATAGTCGCAAAATTGTGCAAGAGAATCCTGAAAGACAGATGGATAAAATATCAGCAAGAGATGAATATTTTGGCTGAATGTCAGTTTGGGTTCAGAAGTGGAAGGTCGTGTGTTTCCAACTTGTTGAGCTTTTACTCAAGAGCGATTGATGTGCTACAGGAGAGAGAGACAGCTGGGTGGATTGTGTGTATCTAGATCTGGAGAAAGTTTTTGACACGGCACCCCACAAGCAACTAATGTGGAAAATGAAGCACACAGAAGGACTGAAGGGAAACCTCCTGGAATGGATGGGAGGCTTTTTGAGAGACACACAAATGAGGACAGTAATAAAGGACAAGATGTCTGGATGGAGGGAAGTAACAAGTGGAGTCCCACAGGGCTCGGTGTTGGCGCCAGTGATGTTCCTGATTTACGTAAACGATATGGTAGATGGAATGAACAGTTATGCAAGTCTGTTTGCTGATGATGCAAAGATCTTGAGGAAAATAGAAGTTGACAAAAAATGTAAAATGCTGCAGGAGGATCTGGATAGGACACAGCATTGGAGCCGGATGTGGGAAATGAAATTCAATGCAAAAATATGTAAAATATTGGAAATAGGCAAAAGAACCAAGAGGCCATCACTGAATTATCTGATGGGTAATGAACCAATCACAAAAGTAAGAGAAGAGAAAGATTTGGAGTGCTGGTCCGGGATAGTTTGTCACCGGAAAAACACATTAACAAGATAGAGAGACGTACAATCTCTTGACAAACATACGAGTGGCATTCCATTACATGAATGAGGAAATGATGAAAAAATTGATAGTGGCCATGATCCGCCCCAGGTTGGAATATGCGGCAGTGGTGTGGTGCCCACACAAAAAGAAAGATATAAACAAGATCGAGAGAATACAAAGAACAGCAACCAAGATGGTCCCCAGCCTGGCAGATCTGTCATACAGAGAGAGGCTGGAAAAGCTGGACCTGCCTTCCCTAGAAGAAAGGAGAGAGAGGGGCGACATGATTGCAGTGTTCAGGGCCATGATGGGAATAAATAAAATTGATAAAAATGATCTATTTGTATGGGATGGGTGAGTAACAAGAGGACACAGAATGAAACTGAAAAAGCCAAGCTGCTTGAAGGATATCAAGAAATACAGCTTTCCATATAGATGCACAGACCTGTGGAATAGCCTGGACAAAGAGATCGTCCAGTCTAAAAACTTAAACGAGTTCAAAGCAAAATTTGACTTAATGAGAAAAAGAGACAGGACCCCACGAGCATAGCTCATTTCCTGTATATCACAACTAGGAAAATACACACACACACACACACACACACACACACATAAAATATCTATCTATCCATCTATCTATTGCCAGATGACTTGATCCTGCAAAAGGTGGCCGCAGACAAAACGCCTCCATGTCGCCCTGTTTCCCACCATTTCATTGCCCAGCTCCCAGTTCACACCCCCCTCTCTCATGTACTTCTCCACTCCATTCCTCCATCTCATTCTCGGCCTCCCCCTCCCTCTTCTCCCCTCCACCTCACTCACATACACTCTTCTCGTCAGTCTCTCACTCTCCATCCATAAAAGGTTCGTCAGCAGAAGTGTCAGCAATTTCAACCCTGTCATCATCCATTACATTACCCATCTGCAGATCACAGCTCCTTAAAAAGTGCAAGGTTCTGAGCTGCCCCTTAAATGATTCAACACAAGTCCATTACCAGGCATGCAACAAACAAATACTATCTATCTATCTATCTATCCATAGCCCGACACCCTAATCCCACACAAGGTGGCTGCAGACAAAACGCCTCCAAGTCGCTCTGTTACCCACCATTTGACTGCCCTCCCCCAACTCACTCCCCTCTCCCTCATATACTCCAACCCTCCACCTCATCCTCCACACACATCCATCTATCCATCCACTGCCAGACGCCTTAATCCCATACGGGGTGGCCACAAACAAATTGTCTCCATGTCACCCTGTCCCCCACCATTTCACTGCCCTACTCCCGATTCACACTCCCCTCTCTCATATACCTCTCCACTTCACCCCTCCATCTCATCCTTGGCCTTCCCCTCCCTCTCTCCTCCTCCTCCTCCTCACTCACCTACACTCTCCTCGTCAGTCTCTCACTCTCCATCCTCTCCACATGGCCAAACCACCTCAATTTGTTCCTCCTAACACTTCCTATCACATCCACATCCAAACCACAATGCTCCTTCACATCCTCATTTGTCAGTCTGTCTTTCCATGTGACTCCACATGCTCCTCTCAAATAACTGATTTCCACTGCTCTTACTCTTGACTTGTGTCCCTCCAACAAGGTCCAAGCTTCACTTCCATACGTTAGAGTTGGTATCACAATACTGTCATGTAGTAACTCTTTCATTTCCATGTTCACTTCCATGTTTCCTATCACTGCTCTCAAGGAACCAGCAACCTTTCTTCTCTGTTGTACCCTTTCAAGCACTTCACCCTCCAAACTTCCATCTTTTAACTTCCAGCTTCTAACTACTATAATTAAACCACTGACAACATGAATCCTACACTGACACAAGTGAATATAGTTAGGAAAAATGTAGTATGCAAAGGAATCCAGAGTTATTACAAAGCACTGTACTTTTCACAAGCATGAACACCTCATCATCCCCATCCAATTTTCCACAATTACAAATGAGGTGGACTGGATCCAGTGACAAGCAAAGGAAAACACAAAAGTGAGAGGAACTATACACCCAAAGCTCAATGAACAGGCCCATACATTCATTCATTTATCATTCAAGCCTTCTAAATTCTTGGCTTCATCCTACTGAAAACAGTGACAGGCGATATACTTTACTTTCTTACCTTAGTGTCACAACAACTGTGAGGCAGAACCCTTCCACTGTCAAGTTTCTTTTAAGCATGCAAGTCTTGTCCTATGAACCTCAATATATACACTCTTTCTTCCAATTCATTTCTATTCTTCAATCCTTTTGCCTCATAAATATTCACATTTGTTTTTTTCACAAATTTCTTTAAAATATTAAGCTATTTCCTTTGCCTTCCACCCTCACATTCCATCTAAATTTTTCATCACCGACATCCTACTGATTAATTTTGATAGATCCATACAGTACAATATAAAACTCTTCCACCCATTTACCCGAACATTTACTTACTCCTCATCTTTTTAGAAGTTTTATTTCATTTCATTTATAAGGCTGTCCATATTTTTTATCCTATTCAAAGGGATTTTTGTAAGCAGCATGTGTTAGGAGTGTATGTTGTATGGTAGTGAGACCTGGGCAGTAAAAGAAGAGGATATTCATTTCAACCGTAAGGAGATGACAATGATTAGACATGCAGTGTGTTCTTGAATGCAAGGCCTTGGGGAGTGGAAGGCTAGGATTATGATTGCATAGTTGAGAGGATGGTTGGGACTTAAATGTATTGGTGCTTTAATGAAGAGGGGTAGACTGAGATGGTTTGGGCAGGTTGAGAGGATGGAAGATGACAACTGGATGAGGAAGGTGAAAAGTGTGAATGTCAGGAGTCAGGCTACGAGAAACAGACCAAAAAAAACCTTGGATGAAGTTACAATGCAACATCAGGGATAAGAGACTGAACAGCGAGGCTCCCAGAAACCGTGCAGTGTGGAAAGCTGCTATTAGGTAATCAAGGCCAACACATGCAAGCAAGTTGGAGCTTTTACAAACGATATGGCGATCCAATCTACGCAAGCCACATATCTTCATGAGTCGTCTCATAACCACTGCTGTCACTTCTAACTTTTTTGATACAGTACTCACACCATATACTACAGTGCTGGAAAAAAAGAAAAAAGAAAAAAAAAAAGATGTTTGTGGCAGGTGGGGACACTCACCATCCACTCACTCGATGTAGTGCTGCTCTCAGGTGTCTGCTCTTTCCTCTCCTCCTTCCTTCTATCCTCTTCTGTCTTTCTTTACTTCATTCTTTCCTCATCCTTGTGCCTAAGGATGACTTTACACTTCCTCTTCTGTCTTTCTTTCATTCACTCTTTCCTCTTCCTTCTGCCTTTGGGTGACTACACTGAGTGACAAGCCAAATTGTGTCCTGTACACCAGGAAACCATTTACTATGCTGGGTGGTAACCATATAACCAAATTATGGCGCCTGGTGGTTTAGTGGGTAATTACGGTGCTCCAATCGGATAGAGCCGGTGAAGGTTTGTGTCCAAGGAATGCTTGGGGTTTACTGCTTATGTAATGCCACTCAGGGATGAGTGAGGCTGGTCACTCTCATCTTAAATGTCAGGACCAACTTGCCTTGCCCCGGGCTCCTACCCTCCTCATGGGGCAACACAGGATTGGATAATGGGTGGATGGATGGTTCACATTAATGTCTGAGAACACAACAGCACAAACCAGTACTGATTTTCATCCTACTACTATTGTACCTGATCATTATAACCCCTTCCACCTACAGGCAATTTATAATTCATTCGTGCCATCACTAGGCAATATCATTAAGCTTAGGATACACTTTCCCCATCCAAGATGTCAGATATAGCCTTAATTAACCCCTTCTCTACCAGTGGGATCTCCTATGGTGAATAAAATTACCTAGCTGTGGCAAGTACTGTGTGAACTACCAAAACGTTACTATACTGAAGGGGTTAATCATCTGATGGAAACACCCAGCATCAACAGGCTTACTCTGACTGTATCATCATCATTACCCAATAGCTTATATTACACAAGGTGGGAAAAATCTACAACGAATCATAGAAGAACGTAAGTCCGCAGTACAACCTCTTCTCCTGTGTCAAAGGAGGTACAAAAACCTTGCAATCTGTACAAGTGTTAGGCAGTGGGGTCACTATACCCCTACACCAATACATGGCATACACACTGTCACACCCCACTACCTGTACCCTCCTCCTAGGGTACCTCATACCCATACTTCCAACTGTCAGTCTTGCTGAGGAAACAAGTTCAAACCACTTTGTGCATGTACTAAGATGGGGTAAACTGATGGCATGGACTGTAAACAACTGAAGCCTTGAAATGAGTACTGCATCAGTGCCTAAAAACTGGTAGACAGTTTGGTCAGATTGTGTATGACTGGCCTACATGCCTTATTCAGCTGGGCTGGGCCTTCACTGCTGCTGTAATAGATGTTCAGACATGCACCTACTCTAATGCAGTCAATCAAATAAGTATCACACTGGGGGAGGGGGGTTACAATGATATCCCAAATTATCAGCATAGCTTGGGAAGTTCCAAGGAGATCAATCTATTAACACTGGAATATGTATATGATAATAATACTGGCTGGAAAATGCCACAAGCAAACATTATATGACATCCTAATGAAGGCAGGTTTATCAATGTGGGGAAAAAATCATGAGGTATTTTTCAGTAATCATCCATATTAATTCATGTTGTGTCCCACTGACTGACTGAGGTCCCACTGACTGACTGACTGACTGTACATGAGTCTTACATGAAAACCTGGACTGAGTATACAAAACTGTCATGAACATCCAGGCCTGAGGAATGTACAGTGCAGTGGATACTCACACAGAAACATGAGGGCAACTGCCAATGACATTCTCATTAACAAACGGAAATGTAAAGGTGAAAAAAAAAAAAACTTCAGTATGCATTCATTGCACCATTTTTCATGAGAGCTGGCCTTCTTTTCCACCATGGTCAATACTCCTCCTCCACTCAAAAACAATGTCCTGGGAAGCAAGTGGTTATCCTCGTGTATGAACTGAGGTCCAGCCTCACCGTCAAACTGAACTGTGTATGAGCTAACACCACATTCCATAAACCTTCAGTCCAGTCAAGACTGTCAATTCAAAGTGTGTGTGTGTGTGTGTGTGTGTAAGGGGGCTTAATCTCATCCATCTACAGCTTTTTTTTCTGCTTCCACATTACTTTATTCAATTTAGGAAATTGTTCAAACAGGAGGGGTAAGACACCAGTACAGAATTGATTAATCTCTTCATCAGTAGAGATCCTTCTAAAATAATAAGGATGTCCCTGGACTGAAGGGGTTAAGTCACTGTTCATGACAGAGAACATCCTGTCCCAAGGTAAAGCACTGATTACAATCTTCCAGTATGCCTTCATTGCCACAATGTCTTTTGTGTCTGATTCTGTTTACTGCCAGACAACCACCAGCCTAGGAGAGACATTACAGTACAGTACAATGACTGGGTTAGCACCATCCTCATTAAACTCTTCAGTATGATGACACCTTAATAAAGTTATTCTGGCTATGAACAAACAAGTGTTTTCAACTGAAAAAAGACATTTCATAGTGAAAGGGCAGAGTCTCTTTCCATACCACCCACCTTACTCATGCTCACGTACTTTCTCAATGAGCTGATACACCTCCATGTACTCTGCCCATTCCTGGCCTGGGGTGGAGGCAGTCACTGTGTGTGGCAGCTTTGTACACCCTGACCAAAAAAGGATTTATTAATCTGTGCCCTCTGGCAACCCCTTTTAACTTGTCAGTTGACATGTTAACTATATCTGCCTGGTCAAATGAAAAGCAGATATAAATAATAGTGAATGAATGAATGTCAAGCCCATTTCACTGGATATGCTGTTGTTTGCTCTCCCTCTCCTGCGCTTTCTCTTTCCTTGCTTTCTGAACACTGCCTTCCTTAGGATGGTCAAAGAAATCTGGATGACGATGATGATACTCAATGATACTGACAGGTAAATCTATCACATGCGAACTCTTACATTTAAAAATCAAGTGCTGCTACAGTACTGACATACAGTAACTCCTGGAGAGTAATATCTCTAATTTGCATTACTATCATCATCATCATGACCCAGACCTCTCTTCCCACCTAAAAATGTGGTGAGGTAAGATCCTGAGAGCAAGAAGTAACCTGCAGGCCTGTGGTGTTGGAGTTGGGTGTTTTGGGTACCAACTCCACAGCCCTGGTAACCTGACAAAGGGAAATTAACCATAAGTAGTTGCTGCTGCTTAACCCAGGCCTGTCTGGCTGGGCAGACCCATCAAACACAGGTAAGCCACTGCTTCTGTAGGGCCATCCCACAGACACAGTACAGCAGCTATATACACCATGTAGGGATCTGTCATGTCCTTCTGGCAGACAGCACCTCATCAGGGTCCTTCCCACAGTGAGGTGCAGGGAAATATAAGAAAGTCTGGCTTCTGGGTGGACACCACAGCTGCTTGGCTCCCTCTGGGTACCTGGCACCACTACATGTAGGCTCTTGTTAAGTCTGTCCATTAAATAGACCACACTCTCATTCACTCACCATTCACACCCCTAGAATCCTGACTCCACTTCACAGGCATAAACATCCATTTGTCAGTGTTTCATACCACCTATCACCTTGAGTCAGTCTGATCATTACAATTTTGCTGGCAAAGGACAGGGGTGCCAAACCCTAGTTATACACTCCTCCCTGACAGAATTCTGCCAACCAGCTCAATCCAGTTCCCTGGCCTCAACATTTTCCATAGCTTACTTTCTCTTTAATTTTTCCTTCATTATAATGGCAGATTGAAGAAACAGTTATTAAAAAATGTCAATGGTGCCTTACAGACAGTACCTTATCTTCTTCTGACCCTTGCTCAATACTATAAGCTTTCAGTAATGTGCTATATTTGACGTTAAGTATAGCACAATAATCAAATGCATAAACAAGGCAAATTATAAGGAATTATTTTGGAAGAGCCAAGGAGAGGAAAATGGGACACAAGATTACTGTGAGGTGGGAATGAGATCAGAATGACAATGATTAAGATGACTATGGAATAAAGGGGTTATCAGATGTTGTACACTCATCACAGATGCCTCCAATACAGTATTTCATTTGTTCTATGTAATTATAACAATCAGTATGGTTACTACAAGGGGAAAAAGAAAAAAATGATAGTACATACTGTATGAAGCTACTTCAGTGACTGACAGCTTATTTTAACATCTGTGCAGAGCAGGGTATTGTTTTGCTTGGTGTGTGTCTATCTATTTGTGTATCTATGTATGCAGTATTAACCAGTTTCAATCCAATTACCAAACTTGGTTCAAGGAAAGAGGGTCAGCAAAGGTGCTGACCTACTCTTTTGTGAACAATAAGTCATGGCTAGGTTAAGATCACACAACAAGGTCAACTTAAATAATTTTCATTAATTTAGACCAAACTTGGTGGAAGGGTTCAGGCTAAGGCAAACATGAAAGGATCTGATTTTCATAACAATCAGTCAACAGTCAAGGTCACAAGGGAAAGTCAAAGTTCAGTCTGTGTGTGTGGGTGTGTATGAACAAACTGATTAAAACAGCTCTGATGTAATTTGGTGCAAAGGTTGAGAGTTATACAAGGGACTAAGCTAAAGTTTTCTTAATACAACAGGTCAAAGGTCAAAGTTGCAAGACAAGGTCAACTTACAGTTTTTACCTGATTCTGATCAAAGTTGGTGGAGGGGCTCAGGGTAAAGCAAAGATGAGAGGATATCATTTTGATAACAATCAGTCAAATATCAAGGAAATATTATTCTACAGATAAAGCTTGGTGGAACAGGAGAAGGACAGTCAAGGATGTTGGGATCTGATTTTGGGAACTGTTGGATGAAAGCTGAGGTCACAGGGCAAAGACAAATGTTTGTTCCGTAGACCAACTGTAGGAAATGTAGGGCATGGGTGTTGCACTCTGAATGCTTCTCCTGTCTCTAAATGACTATATTCAACTACAGAAAGATCTCTTTTACTCAAGTGGTTTATTAAGGCTCTACCTAACCCCTCATGTTGGAACTGTCTCTTCCATGCTAAATGTAACAGCTTAAAGGTAAAAAGGATTAAACAATATGTGCATCATCAGGGTTAAGTGGTTCAGCAGGGGGTCATCAGGAAACATCCAGTTAAAAGGGTTTGATGCAAGCTTGCTCAAAGGAAGATCTTGGATGTTTTAAGCATTTCAGTGACTGAGGTTCCCTATAAAGTGGCTGGTATCAAGTCATTTTAAGCAGGTGAAGAAAACCTCTTAGAATTGTTCACTATGTTCACTTAATTATATGGTTTTCATCATAGGGTGTGACCTCATGGATAAGGGACTGAATAGGGAGGCTGCCAGAGACCGAGCAGCGTGGATAGATATTAGGTGACCAAGGTCGACGCATGCAAGCACGTTGGAGCCTTTATAAACGATACGATATGATACAAGTGACTTACACATGGTGTCACGGTGCACCCTGGGTGGAACAACTGCAGCATCCACTCAGGAGCCAAACTCTCATATTTCACTGCATCTCACAGTGGGAAGGAGCCTGGTCTGATGCTGGTATGGCACTGTCTGTAATATGGGGATGCCAGATCCCTACATGGTGTATGTACTGTGCTGCAATTGTGAGACAACCCCAAAGATGCGGTTGCTTATCTGTGCTTAATGGGTCTGCTAGGCATGACAGACCAAAGTAAAGCAACAGCAATAACTTACATATACAGTACTGAAGAACTGTACATAAATATGCATTAAATATTCTAGTACTGAGAATGACTGCATAAAAGAGTAAAGGCTACCATGTTTTCAAAATAACAGCCCAGCATACCTAGACAACAGGGTACATGCAAGTAATGGAGCATGCAAGTTATGAAACCTTCAAGATATGCATGCAATCAACAACCCATTTTCTTCTGGGGTTCAAGTAAGCACAGAACATCATACAGTGAGTCCTCGATATCCAAAAAACTTTCATAATTCAAAATTGTGCATATCGGAACGATTTTCCTCATTGAAAAATACATGTAAATGGGAGGATGCGTCCCAGGACCCCCTCAGACCCCCCACCTAATCTTTACCCACTCCTATTAAGAAGTAAGCAATACCTGTACAGTATACAGTTGTGGAGAAGGAGGTGGCCATATTCTTGTACATCTCCTTTTTCTTCGTCACAGTCCCAGTGGTGGAAACAGCAAGGCCTAAAGCACGCCCAATCTCCGAGACTCCCTGCCCCTCCTCATGGGGTCTTATACTTTCCAATTTCCTTTCCACCCAGTTGGTAAAGCAATCAACCAGAATACCTGATAATCCGACCATAATGCCCATCTCTTGGATTTATTCTTGACAAATAATCCAGATCAGTACAGGATAGAGGTACTGTCACCACTTGGATCCTCTGACCACAATCTCATCAAAGCCTCATTTTAGTTAACCCTCCCACACCTCCCCGTTCTGAACCTGTCAGGGTGACCCAATGGCACTTTGATAGGGCAAACTGGGACGGATTTAGAAATTATTTTGCTGACATTCCATGGCAGTCTTTCTTCTCTAGCTATCCCAGTTCTACCCAGTCCTACATTTGCGACTTAATACTAGCTGGTATGGATTTATTCATACCAAGTCAACAGTTCTCTAAAAGATCGAACTCTCCAAAATAGTTTGATGGCAACTGTGCCAGAGCAACAGCCCAAAAGTCAATAGCATATAACTCTTAAAATCAAAAACATCCGAATCACTCTCTCAATTTAAAATTGCTAGAAATCATGCAAAAGCTGTATTAAATCTATCTAAATCAAACTTTCTTCAAAAGCAAGCATCGAAACTACTTAGCAACCCTAATGACAATAGAATATTCTGGTCAACTATTAATTTTTTCAATAATAACTTTAACAAGTCATCTTCCATTCCCCCACTAAAATCTTCAGATGGCAATATTACAAATGACCCGCGTGGGAAAGCAAATATCTTTGCTAGTACCTTTGTCAGAAACTCTACCATAGACAATACCAGCCAGAATGTCCCAGTACTGGAACTTGACTCACCAGAAATTGCCCCACTTAAAATACAGACAAGATATGTAAAATCCATCCTAGACAATTTACCTACCAACAAAGCTCCAGGCCCAGATGGAATTCCGCCAATTGTTTTGAAAAAGTGTTCCCCTGAACTTGCCTCTGTTCTAGCTAAATTATTCAGACTACGCATACGTACTTCTTTATTCCCAAATTCATGGAAAGAAGCCAATATCCACCCAGTTCCGAAGAAAGGAAGTTCGTCTGACCCCTCCAATTACAGACCAATAGCTGTCACATCTTCTCTTGGTAAGGTATTTGAAACATTAAATAATAAGCACACTGTTAAACATCTTGAATCCAACAACTTAATTAGTGATAGACAATATGGTTTTTGCCACGAAAGATCCACCATTGACATACTCAATCTTCTAACTCATACCATCCATCAATCAATTGATCTTTTTGGAGAAACTCATGCGGTAGCCCTTGATATTTCTAAAGCTTTCAACAGAGTATGGCACCGTTCCCTGCTGTCCAAACTCCTTTGCTATGGACTAACGTCTTTTGTTCCTTTGATTTCTTCATATCTTAGTGACAGGAAAATAAGAGTAAAAGTAGATGATGTATATTCCAATTTCCACTCAATTAACACCGGCGTGCCGCAGGGATCAGTTCTGGTGCCAACCTTATTTCTGGTTCATATTAGTGATCTCGTATCTGTCACCCACAATCCCATTCACTCATATGCAGATGACTCAACGCTACATAGTTCATTCACACTCAGACATCCATTTACAAAGTCTAATATCTCTACCTGTCAACTCAGTACAGCCATCTCCATAAATCAAGATCTATCTACGATCAGTGAATGGGGACAAAACAACCTTGTCTCTTTTAATGCTAGTAAAACTAAATATAAACAGTTTACTAATGGACAGATATTGCCAGATTTGTACATTACCTTCAGTGCTACTAATATTCCCATCTCCAAAAGCATTGAAATTCTTGGTGTCTCACTTAACAGTGCCCTCAGCTGGACCTCTCATGTCAGATCACTTGCTAAAACCGCCTCAAAGAAACTTGGATTATTGTACAGAGTCTGTAACTTCTTCGCCGTTGAGCAGTTAGCTATAATTTATAAGAGTCATGTGCGCTCTCAGCTTGAATATTGCTCACCCTTGTGGAATGGTTGTGGAGAGGTTGCATTAAAACAACTAGACAAAATTTAGAACAAAGCTGTTAGAATCATTAACAACCCTGCCATTACAAATAAACTACCTCCCTTGCAAGTAAGAAGGAATGTTGCCTTCCTTGCATTATTTTACAGATATTTTTTTGGCAAATGCTCAGACGAAGTTGCGTCCATGGTGCCACCTCTCCATGCCTTCCCTCGTGCTACACGGGCATCTGGTAGCACTCATGACTGGAATGTCACTCAACCATATTGCAGAACTTCTGCCTATCAGAATTCTTTCATTCCCCGAACTGCGTCTCTCTGGGACTCGCTTACCCAGAGTTGTTTCCCTCCAAATTTCAACCCACAACTGTTCAAGTCTAACTGTTACAGATATTTTATGAACAGAGGACACAAGTAATCTGGTGAATGAATTATTTTTTTTTATTCATTTGTTTTTCCTTCCTCCATTCTGTTAAAAAAAAAAAAAAAAAAAAAAAAAAAAAAAAAAAAAAAATTAGAGTACGGTGCTGCTGCTTCTTTGCAGCGGGCTCCCCTGATGCTGGAGATGATGCAGGGCGCTTGGGAGGCATGGCGAAACAATACGAAAAGGTGAAGGGCTGCAAAAATATCCTCACATACAGCAATGCTGCGAGGAGAGGAGGAACATGGACTCAACTGAGAAGCGCGCAAAAATTTTACCAGAAAGGGGTTAGTTCGTTTTCTCTCGGCAAGCGAGCACAGTTCTGTGCATCGCACCCATTTTGAATTTTTCATACAGTATTCCATTAACCCCTTCATAGCTGCCAGCCTTGAACAACACTTCACTATTTCAGTGTCAGCGACGTTGAGTTAGGGCGTCCTATAAAAAACTGCGAACAATTATGGGACAGGAACAAAGGTCACTGGTGTGTTTATACGACCCTACTCTACCATCCCAAGCAGTCAGGCGTTCTCTTCACTCCAGATGTATTCGCTGATGTTTACATGCTTATGTTACATGTGCCCTAATTTTGAGTAAGTTTCTTTCAGCAATAGAACATAATTTACCACCTTCAAAATAGTCAGCATAATATAGAAGACAAACTAGAGGAATATGAACTGAATTGGTAAGGTCTTTAGGCTGTAAGCTTAGACAAAAGATTATGGGTTTTACAATTTTATGAGACGATATGGAACAAAAAATGTTTGCCAATCAGAAAAAAAATTACTTTTTCGTCCCACATGTTCTCGTAGGTTAACATTCAGTTCTACATTCTTCATTCGGTATCGCTCTTCCCAATATATTTCAGACCGACTGAGCACAGTTATTTCTGCTCCTTAGAGTTAGTGTACATTCACTGCTCATTCTATTGTTTGTTCTTATGTGTATGTGTGAAAGAGAGAGGACTGATACAAACAATAATGTATTCCATTACCGCTTTCATAGCTGCTGGCCCTGAACAACACCTTACTGTACCAGTGTCAGTGACACTGAGTTAGGGTGAGCTATAAAAAACTGCGAGGAATTATGGGAAGGAAACGAGGGTCACTGGTGTGTTTACATGATCCTAGTCTACCGCCTAAAGCAGTCAGGCGTTCACAGTTCACTTTGTCCCAGATGTTTTTGCCGATGTTTACATGCTGATATAACACGCATCCTAATTTTATTAATTCTTACACGAATCATAGCAAATCACAGGATGGGTTTAGGGGGGAAAAAAAAAAGCCAGGTGTGCCAGACGAGTCTTTTCACATATGTAAGAAAAAGAAATTGATTTTAGAACACTGAAAAAATGGTCCCAAGGCCGACCACGGGAGCACGCAAATTTCTGAACCCACAGCCATTGAGGGGCTAAACATACGCTTTACTTGAAGCAGTAAAAGCAAATCAGTTCTTCCTGATACAGTAGTCTGTTATATTTTTCAGATTATTTCTGGGTTGGTAAATACAGTAAACGTTGCTTGTTAAATCTGTTTCCCTATCGTTTTTAGCTGCTCTGGTGTGACAACTCCTGTTTATTTTGTTAACATAATGGCAGAAAGGACTGTTCTTCCCTTAGTGTTTAACTAAACCTGGCCTAACTGAACTTATCAGTACCCAATAATTTTTTAACCTAACCTAATCTCCAGTTGAGAAGTTGGGAAATGATATCCACCTTTAAGCTCGTTGAGTTTCTTCCACTGCGCTGGAAACAATCGTAGGGGAAAGTGATGATAATAACAGGGAGGAAATTTTTCAGCAAGAAAAAGTAATTTGCCAAATTGAAAGTTGTCAGAAAATTACAGAAGCAAGCTGGGGAATTATGAATTGAATTGGTAAGGTCTTTCTGCTGCTTCAAGTGTACAATGAAAGACACAAGTATCTTCCCAAAGTCTGACGAATATAGCGTGGAAAAACTGAACAATTTGAAACACATACTAGTAGAAACTGGGTTTTCATTTTATTTCACCTGGTGTAAATTTTCTTCAGACTGAACTGGGAAGATAGTTGTGTCTTTCATTGTACATTTTCTGGTAAATAAATCAATCTAACAGTACTTGTGTTTTGTTTCCGCCGGATTAATCGTGATTTCAGACTATCCAGGCACCTCTTCACACCATGTAGTCTGGATAATTGGGCTATCTCCATACAGTAAAAGTCCTATTATTCGGCAGCTGATTGTTCGGTAGATCCGACATTTCGGCAGTTTTGAGAAATAGTCCCATTTACGAAAATCATTGATTGTTCGGCAGATGTCCGGAATCATCTCGGCAGTCTAGGAAGTGTTATCTGTGGCTTGTAGGCCTGATGTTTCATTACACTTCTGTATGTTCACTAATTTCTATATTTTTATTCAGATTCAGGTATAGTACTGTATTGATTACAATATTGCACAGTATCATAAACTACAGTAACCACCCCCACCAAATTAGCGAGGGTTACGTTCCAAGCCCCCACGCTAATTCTTGAAATTCTTTCATTCTTGATGCTTTCCTGAAAATGACACTTACTGGTAATTGAGTAGCCCATGAACCACTGACACTGTAATGCATTACCCATAAATAAATGTTGCTTGTTAAATCAGCTTTCCCGTTGTTTTTAGCTGTACCATTGTGACAGCTCTAGTATTTTTATTCCTCAGCATAATGGTGAAAGGGACTGTCCTGTTTAACTGAACCTAACCTAACCGAGTTTAACTGTACCTTATAATTTAACCAAACCTAACCTAACCTAAAGTCAGAAAAATACTTAAAAATAAACTGGAGGAATATGAATTGCTAAGGTCTCCCTGATGAAAGTTAAACGTACATTTAGTGCTCATTCTTTTGTTTGTTTTTGTGCTTAACGTGAAAGAGAGAGCATTGATCTGAACAACCTTTTACAGTACCGATGTCAGTGATGTTAAGTTAGTGTGAGCTATAAAGAAAACTGAACAATTATGGGGAGGGAACGAAGGTCAGTGGTATGTTTACATGACTACGCTACGATTCCACGCAGTTAGGCGGTCGGTTAATCTCAGATGTTTTCGCCCATTTGGTAAATACACCGTAACTTTATCAATCTTTCCGTGACTCATAGCGAATCATAGCATGGGTTTAGGAAGCTAAATAACACATTGCTGGGTGAGCCAGACGATTATCTTCCCATCTTTAAGAAAAATAAATTGATTTCAGAAGAATGGAAGAACTTTACTTACTCAGAAAGGGATTTAATTTCTTCCATTTTCTTATAAGATGTGAAGATAATCATCTGGCGCACCTAGAAATGTGTTATTTAGCTCCCTAAACCCATGCTATGATTCGCTATGATTGACTGGAGAATTAATAAAGTTACGGTGCATTTACCAAATTGGCGAAAACATCTGAGATTAACCGACCCCCTGACTGCTTGGAATCGTAGCTAGAGTCATGTAATCATACCAGTGACCTTCGTTCCATTCCCATAATTGTTCACAGTTTTTCCATAGCTCACTAACTCGACATCGGTACTTTAAAGGGTTGTTCAATGTCGGAGGTTATTAAGGGGTTCATGGAATACATTACTGTTTCCATCAGTACTCTCCTTTCACATGTAAAAAAACAAACAAACAAAAGAGTGAGTGCTAAATGTAATTTATGACTTTCATCAGAAAGACCTTACCAGTTCAGATCCCTTTATTTTATGCAATTTTCCGACTATTTTATTTTGTTTGGAAAAAGTACTGTATACAGTACTCACTCCAAACATATTTGTAATAATATAAGTAGTGATGAGTTCACCAATACAAGTGATGTACTGAGCTGGTAGGTAATATTCCGTATCATTTCGGCCATCCAGGAAGTGTTATCTGACTTATAGGCCTACTGTGTCATTACCCTTGTATATGTTCACTAATATATATATATATATATTTCAGATTCAGGTATAGTACTGTATTGATTGCAGTATTGTACAGTATACAGTACTCTCTCCAAACACAGTTGTAATACCGAACCATAAATGGTGATAAGTGTTCACCAATATATTTAAGGTACTGAGTGGGTAGGTTTTTGATTATTCGGCGAATCTAATTTCTCGGCATCATCCTGGTCCCATAGATGCTGAATAATGGGACTTGTACTGTATTTCCTTTCATATCGAGTATCGATTTTCGTATCATCGAGACCGATATTTTCGTACTGTGGAATTTGTCGTATATTCATCGTTTTCGTACCATCGAAAATTCGTACTTTGGACTTTCGTATTTCAAAGACTCACTGTATACATCTTTGATTACAGGCAAAAATAAAGAAATAAGTAAATAAAAAACAACACATATAGAAATACAGTAGAACCTCTTTGGTCCGGACCCCTTTAATCTGGATTTCTGTTAATCCGGACAAAATTTAAAAATAATAAGCTCCAAAAATATGTTGAAAGTAATTCTAAAGTCATTTTCAGTATCGGCGCAGAAAGCAATCGTCATTCGTTTAGTCTCGGATCACGCTAGGTCGCAACATGGGTGCCTGTTTAAACACACGCTAGCATTCGTTCCATCAACTAGTTCACCAACCATTTATATTTTTATTCTGTATTTCAAAAGTTAATCCTCCTTACAATGTCCCTTAATGCAAGTGTAGCTTCTGTAATGAATAAAGGTGTTAAAAGGAGGAGTTTGCTTACACAAAAATGGGTCAGAATATTCTGCAGTGTTTAGTGATTACTGTAGGTTATTTTTTGTACTTAAATGTGCTTTACTTGTACATCAAACATTAGCTTCTTGCCCATATGGGTGTTATCAATATGCCAAAGATGACAATGTATTTTTTGCCTACATAAGTTTTATTTTTATTCCAAATATTACAGTTCTATCTATCTATCTATCTATTGCCTGACGCCTCAATCCCGTTTGGGGTGGCCACAAACAAATCGCCTCCAAGTCGCCCTGTCCCCCGCCATTTCACTGCCCTGCTCCCAACTCACACCCCCCTCTCTCATATACCTCTCCACCCCATCCCTCCATCTCATCCTCGGTCTCCCCCTCCCTCTTCCACCCTCCACCTCACTCACATACACTCTCTTTGTCAGTCTTTCACCCTCCATCCTCTCCACATGGCCAAACCACCTCAGTGTGTTCCTCACAACGCTTCCTATCACATCCACATCCACACCACAACGTTCCTTTATATCCTCATTCGTCAGCCTGTCTCTCCACGTGACTCCACAGGCTCCTCTTAAATAACTCATTTCCACTGCTCTCACTCTTGACTTGTGTCCTTCCAACAATGTCCAAGCTTCACTTCCGTACGTTAGAGTTGGTATCACAATACTGTCATGTAGTAACTTTTTTACTTCCATGCTCACTTCCCTGTTTCCTATCACTGCTTTCAAGGAACCAGCAACCTTTCTTCCCTGCTGTACCCTTTCACAGTTAATTAATTAATTTATTTTTTTGCTTACATGGGCCTTAGTCACTTATTACAATTTAAAATGTAGGCTAGTTTCTTGTCATGGCCTTACCTGTAAATTATGCAATACAAAACTGTCGTACATGATTAGTTTTGTTATTTTAGTATCCTTTCATCTTTTGCAGTTACATAGGGTTGACATATGCCACATATGTTAATAATTAACAAACATACCATATGTAGATAGAGTTTGGTATGAACTGGAGATTACCCTGATGGTCCGGACAATCTGCTAATTCGGACAACCCTTCCCCCCATATAGTCCGAATGAGAGAGGTTCTACTGTATAAACTTTAAAAGTTTACAAGGTCTGAAACCCTGATGTTACTTTTCAGTGGCCCACATGAAAGTAAACAGCAGTGGGAGGCCCCAGATAGCTAAAAGATGACATCATGGCTTGGCATAATACAAAAGTTATACTCTTTTCTTAAAAAAAAAAAAAAAAAAAAAAAAAAAGGTTGTGATTTTGCTGGAACAATATTTTGACGGCCGCCTCCGTGAATCTTGTGAGAATGTGGTGACACACGCATGTCAACAGTCAGCTGTCTAAACAAAGACGACCCTCCAATGTTAACATGCGCAGGACCCACATCTTGGGTGTCCCCAGGCTCCTTTGTCTCACTTGCCCACTCACACGTGTCCTGCGTAAGTCATCATCTCCCTCGTGCACTTTGAGTTACCTAACCTTCTCACTTGCATAAGACTACTGAAGCGCTATTGCTAACACCAAGTAACAGTGCAAGTACGCTGCAAATAGTGCTGTGTGTGATGGTATGTGAAGAGAGAACAATGAATGTGGAAAATACGTGAAACTCTGAATTTGGGAACCATGTTTGGTGCTCCTGTGGAAAGCATGGTGTTACTGATGCTTGAGAAATTAGACACTGCTAAGCATCATAAGGAGGGGCAGGGACCAAGCAAGACTACTGATGTCCTAAAGCTGCCCCAGTCTACGGTCTCGACAGTCACGGAGAAATCAGATGCTATAATTACGGCATCGCAGAATATGCCTTCCCTGACAACATAATGTCTAACAAGAGCAAGGGAGCCTGAAGGATATACAGCATCTCCTGGTTCAGCGGGTCAATGACCTGAACCAAGCAAACCAACCTCTTCACCACTCCTTCATTTGCAGTAAGGCTCTAGATCTGTAGAAGGACCTTAAGGATAAGGAAAGTCTGGAGGCCAGGAAGGACTTCAATGCCAGCACAGGTTGACTTGAATGTTTCAAGGACCGTGCAGGCATTAACATATGACTATGCCTGGCAAGGCTGCAAGCACAAACTACATGGCAGCTGAGGCCTTCCCTGCACTGATGAAGGCTATTATAGAGAAGGTGGGATACTCTCCTAAGCAGTTCTTAAACTTTGACAAAACAAGACTGTTTTGGATGCGCACTTCAAAGAAGACCTATATCAGCCAGGAAGACAGATGTGCACCTGGGTTCTAGGCAGTAAAGACCTATATCAGCCAGGAAGAAAGACATGCACCTGGGTTCTAGGCAGCAAAGACCCATATCAGCCAGGAAGACAGACGTGCACCTGGGTTCTAGGCAGCAAAGACCTATATCAGCCAGGAAGAAAGACATGCACCTGGGTTCTAGGCAGTAAAGACCTATATCAGCCAGGAAGAAAGACATGCACCTGGGTTCTAGGCAGTAAAGGACCACCTCCACCTCCTCCTGGGTGCCAATGCAGAGGGGTACATGAAGCTCAAGCCACTTTTTGTGTACCACTGGGAGAACCTCCAAGCACTGGCAGGGTTCATAAAGGAGAACCTTGTGGTTACTTGGAGATGCAACCCTAGGGCCTGGCTGACCTACACACTCTGCCAGTCATACATGGCAGGGTACCTGTCCCCCCACCTGCACGACTATGCCAACAGGAGCAACCTTGCCAACTGTTTCCTCCTGTTAGAGGACAATGCCCCAAGACACTCTGAGTGCATGGAAGACCAGGTGGATAACACCAATGTGGTGCACCTGCCCCACAACACCACATCACTACAGTCAACCCACGCTATTAGCAGGTTCACATGTTCGTGGATTTTTCTGGGAAATTATTTCAAGGTATTTCCTGCCTTTTCCACTGCATCAGCTGTTCTAGTGGTTCATAAGTGATTTTTTTGCAAGTTTTTGGTGAGAAATACTGTCCTACAGAGTTAATATGTGCAGTTAACCTGTATAGGTATACAATCATCCCTTAACCCCTTCTTTACCGGAAACATGTTTTGATGTACGTCACTTGTAAACACCCGTGAGACACTGGAACCGCAACCGTGGTATGCTGGTACACCCTCTATAGAATGGCAGCATATGGGCATCAGGGTAGCCCGGTAAGGCTGTTTCTGAGGACCTCATGAAAGCAACAGCTCTGTGTTTTGATAACATAGACTGTGACGAGTCTATCTATCTATTGCCAGACGCCCCAATCCCATACGGGATGGCCACAAACAAATCGCCTCCACGTCACCCCGTCCCCTGCCATTTCGCTGCCATGCTCCCAACTCACACCCCCTCTCTCAAATACCTCTCCACTCCATCCCTCCATCTCATCCTTGGCCTCCCCCTCCCTCTCCCCCCCTCCACCTCACTCACATACACTCTCCTCGCCAGTCTCTAACCCTCCATCCTCTCCATATGGCCAAACCACCTCAGTGTGTTCCTCCTAACGCTTCCTATCACATCCACATCCACACCATAACGCTCCTTTATATCCCTATTTGTCAGCCTGTCTCTCCATGTGACTCCACAGGCTCCTCTTAAATAACTCATTTCCACTGCTTTCATTCTTGACTTGTGTCCTTCCAACAACGTCCAAGCTTCACTTCACTGTGACGAAGTTCTGATGAATTCTGACATCATAAGATACATCATGACTGGGTTGCTGTGGCACCAAGGACTTGCTCACTCATCTGTGATGTAATCCCTTTTAGACCAATCATTATTATATTTATAATTTCTACTACAGATATCGTACTATATTTTCTGCTGACATACGGCAAAATTTACACCCCTTGGCCTGCCTGAGAGGGCCAGTTACCACGCACTTGACCACGAGAGAGGGTGTACAGGATATTTTTCTCTCATGGCGTCTCTGGCAGCTTCCAATAGTGACGAGTTTATTCCTCATGAGGATACTTATTTAGTTGTATCAGATGATGATGCAGCAGTGTCTGATGTGTCAGCAGATGACTATGATCCTGAAAATGATAGCGAGGTTGATGTGAGTGAGGAGGAGGAGGAAATTAGTAACGAGCTTAGTGACGTCACACTCTCGGCAACAAGTGGGTCAAGGTTGCCATTACCATCACGTGTGTCTACACACTTCATCCACAGCTTACAAGGTAAATAAAAAGGCCATCCATCTGCGCATTACATTTTTTTCAAGCAAGTTTGTACAGTAGTTATCTGGGTAACAGTACTTTAGTATAAGATATATAAGCTTATATAATCTATCTCTCTATTGCCAGACGCCTCAATCCCGTTTGGGGTGGCCACAAACAAAATGCCTCCAAGTCGCCCTGTCCCCCACCATTTCACTGCCCTGCTCCCAACTCACACCCCCCTCTCTCATATACCTCTCCACCCTATCCCTCCATCTCATCCTCGGCCTCCTCCTCCTTCTTCCCCCCTCCACCTCACTCACATACACTCACTTCGTCAGTCTTTCACCCTCCATCCTCTCCACATGGCCAAACCACCTCAGTGTGTTCCTCATAACGCTTCCTATCACATCCACATCCACACCACAACGCTCCTTTATATCCTCATTCGTCAGCCTGTCTCTCCATGTGACTCCACAGGCTCCTCTTAAATAACTCATTTCCACTGCTCTCACTCTTGACTTGTGTCCTTCCAACAACGTCCAAGCTTCACTTCCGTACGTTAGAGTTGGTATCACAATACTGCCATGTAGTAACTTTTTCACTTCCATGCTCACTTCCCTGTTTCTTATCACTGCTTTCAAAGAACCAGCAACCTTTCTTCCCTGCTGTACCCTTTCAAGCACTTCACCCTCCAAACCTCCATCCTTACTCATCACACTACCCAAGTATTTAAACGTACTCACATTTTCCAATTCCTCCTCATCCAACCTCGCTGTACATTCACTGACTTCACCTCTCTCAAAGACCATCACACTCTTCCCTACATTCACCTTTAGATTCCGTTTCTTACACACTCTCCCAAACTCATCCACCAAGCCTTGCAGCTCCCCTTCGTCTTCACTCAACAACACAGTATCATCTGCAAACAACAGTACAGGGAGTTTCCAAACACTATCCTCTCTCACCAGAGCCACTCCAATATCCACTACCCTACCTTGTACCTCTTTTATTACCCCATCCATGTACAGATTGAACAACCATTGAGACATGACACATCCCTGTTTCAACCCAACTTTCAAAGAGAAAAATTCACTTAGTTCACCATCCACACGCACTGCAGCCTTAGGACCATCGTACATACTCTTCACAGCATTCAGCAACTTCCCATCTACTCCATATATTCTTAACACTTTCCACAATCCTTGTCTATCCACCCTGTCATATGCTTTCTCCAAATCCATGAAAGCCGCATACAACTTCTTTCCCTTCTCTAGAAACTTTTCCACTAAAGATCTAAGAATGAATATCTGATCTACACAACCTCTTCCCTTCCTAAAGCCTCCCTGTTCTTCTCCAACTAATTTCTCTGTTCATTCTCTAACTCTGTCAATAAGTATCCTACCATACACTTTTCCTATTATACTAAGAAGACAAATGCCCCTGTGATTACCACACACTTCTTTTTCCCTTTTTCCATTGTACAAGGGAATAATTATACCTGACTTCCAATCCTCCGGGACTCTACCTTCCTCCCAGGCCAATCTGCACATCTTCCACATCCATTCTACTACTATCTCTCCCCCATGCTTCAGCATTTCACCACACACTCCATCAATTCCTGGGGCTTTCCCAGATTTAACTTTCTTCATTGCTTCCACAACTTCTATCCTACTGATTTCTTCATGTCTTCTCACCTCCCTCCTTCTCCCAGCCATTCCCCAGCCACTTATACTCACCTTACTTCCCTCTTCTACGTTCAACAATTCCTTAAAGTGTTCTCTCCATCTGCTCACTTTTTCTCCCTTCTCCACTAGTAATCTACCATTTTTATCTTTCACTCCCCTGCTAACTTCACTTCCACCCTATCTTACTCTTTTCACCTCTTTCCAGAACATTTTCTTACAGTCCCTCCATTTTACACTCAAATTCCTTCCAAATTCCTCATATATAATGATTTACAGTATTTTATAATAATTTTTTTTTTTTTCCATTACCAACATCATGCTTGGTTTATGTGATCATCAGTATACAAACAAATCTCAAAAAGTGAATACAGTCATCCCTTAACATTTGCGGGGGTTATGTAACAGAGACACCCGCAAATGTTAAAAATCCGCAGATATCTGCTGCTCCTGCTTAAAAACACCTCTGGACCTCCTATTTCCTTATATAACTAAAGAAAAACCCTATGTGCATGTTTACAACCACTTTATTTAATACAAGAACACTAAACAACTACTTTATTTAATACAAGAACACTAAAAGTTAAAAATAATGAATAGCGTACTCCCGCATGGCCTTATCTGACTACTGTGCTCATCCCAGCTCCCTCCTTAAGGAAGAGTGTTACAGTATATTTCATTTACTGGATAATGCCATTACTGTACTAAAACAGCTGCAAACTGTGCCTGGGATAATGTTACAGTGTCAGCAGAGTTCAATGAGATAATTTTTTTTTTCTGTAGCCATCTGCGGATATGTAAAACTGTGAATGTTCAAACCGCGAATGTTTAGGGATGACTGTAGTTTGGACGTGGCAAAAAAACATAAACTACCCCACACACTAGGGGAGGGGGAGATGTCAGGTCGGTCTGGGGGGTAAACGTAGTCTTTACACTGCAGGAAGGGGTGGGTAAAGAAGGGGTTAACATCCGCAGTTTTAACATTCACAGTTTTGAATATCCGCAGATGGCTACAGAAAACAAAAATCTCATTGAACTCTGCTGACACTGTAACATTATCCCAGGCACAGTTTGTGGCTGTCTTAGTACAGTAATGGCATTATCCAGTGAATGAAATACAGTAACCTCTCAAATAACGCGAGGGTTAGGTTCCTGGAGAGGTCGTGTTAGTTAAAAACGCGTTATTTAAGCACAATTTTCCCATAAGAAACAATGGTAATATTGGGGGTTACATTCCTGGACTCTGGGAAAGTCTACCCATTTGGGGAGTTATGCTAAGAAAATCCACGTAAAAAACAAAAACAGTATATTTGGGGAGAAATAAACAACATTTGAGCCCTTGTTGGGACGAAGCATTGTTTACTTCTCCCCAAATACATACTGTTTTCGTTTTTTACGTGGATTTTCTTTCAATTCTGCTTCATTCACGACACTGTGAAAGTTCCTCAACATTATTAATGCATTAGTAGGTCATAAAAATACTACAGTAAAAGCAACATTTTCATTACAGTCAGTAGGTCACAAACAATAACAACACACAGCCTCACTTCATCTATGCATCACTCGTCATCTGCTGCTGTCCCTCCTCACCCCACTCCCCCACCTCCCGCCGCTCCCCACGCTAAATTTGTTGTCCCTCCTCACTCTGCTCTCCTTCCTCTTCTCTGACTCCCGTGCTACTGGTGTTGAAGATAACTCCCTTAAGTTTTCTGTCTTCTTCATAAAGAACTGCTCTATCTTGGTCTGAGTGGTTTTCTTCTTTCTGTTCTGCAGCATCAAGTTGTAAAAATTTAGATCTGCCATCACTTTCCTGGCCAAATTTTGTCCGAAAATGAGCCAAATTGCTCAAAATGGGGCCAAACTTCATTTTCGAATATTATAGTTCGAATAAAACCAGTTTAACCCCTACACCTCGGGCATGTTTACCGATGTTTTGCGTGTGCCGCGGGGTTATTCGGGCTCCGACAGACTCTCAAAAAATATTTGCCAAAAATCAGTTATTAGTCCTAGAATATTAAAATTATATATGCTTATGGCACATACCTTCAGCTTTCTCCTGGAATGTTTGTTGAGCCTTCGTCAGTTACCGTAGGACTTGTGGAGACCTCTGAAGTTGGGTAACGAAGTCTCCACTTTACAGTTCCCGACAACCCGTAATATGATTACCACAGCCAGATATTAACACCATAAATACTACTCTATGATTTTCAAGTAGTTTGGGATCCATACTCCAAAAAAAAAAACACTGTGAAAGCAATGAAAATTATGAGCGCGTCTGACCGCCGCACTTGCACTAGTTCGCTCTTGGTACTCTGTCATTTATTATTCATAAAACCCCTCACACTTTATATTTCTATAACTACATAACACTTATATATATCTACAGTCTTTATCCATAAGTTTCCTTCAGTAGTATTAGTTTATTGCCACTGTAGGGATTCAATTTCTTTCAGTAAAATACGTAGCATTCACTTTCTCGTCCTGTATACTGGCATTGAGAGTGAATGTCACTTTCATCTTCACTCTCATAACTCATAGTATTCAGACATGCTATAGTGAAACTTTCACTTTCATTACTCCTAGGGTATATACTCGTATTCTTATAATACTACTCATTTACATTTCTATTTACGTTCTCTATTTTATTTACGTTATTTACATTTCTATTTTATTTACACTGTGTTATGCACTGTCACTTGAAGTAACTTATAAAACTATTTTCCATTGTTCACGTATATTTACATTCATTACTTTCACTTGCTGTTTACACATTATTTACCCATTATTTACAATTCCACTTGCACTGTTTTACTCAATAGAAAGATCGTAGTCACTCTTTTATCAATTGTCAGCCCTTTACCTCTTTCCACACGAGGTTTAGTAGGGGGTAAAGGTCACAGGGCCCTTGCATGGGGGTGAAAAAAGGCCCTGAAGTCAGCAAGAGGATGAGCCGTACCTCCTCTTCGGAATCTGAGAGAGAACTGATAGGAGGGCCGGCCCGGGTTGAGGCCTACTTGAGGGTTATTCAGCACTACCAACGTAGCTCTTGAAACAGCTATGTATTTCACTTAAATGATTGGCAGGAAATCTAGACAATACATTATAAATTAGGTAGTTCCAGGTGAATGTAAATATCACTTAGGCTTCTCCCTTCCCTCCTTATATGTATATTTATTACGAAAATAGATTATATGGCATATTTCAAGGGGAAATAAACAGCGAAAATTAGCAAACGAGTGCACGTGAGGTGTTGTCAGGTGATAATTAGCCAATTCCAGGTGTATGGCACTCTCACTTATCTTATTTCTTTCTTGTATATATTATTTGGTATAAGAATAGGGCATAGGGCTTATTTCAATGGATGAAATCAGTGAAAAATTCCAGGGAAGATTTACTTAGCGTAGCACGGCCGGGCAGGCGAGAGGATAGTGTAATGGAGGGGGGGTAGGGAGGGGAGTCAAGAACGGGGAGAAATGGCTAAATTGTCAACAATGGATGGGAGTACAGATGAGATTAGGAGTGCTGACTAGTGTTGGACACTGGCAGTACTGATAGATGATACAAGCCCCCACTTGGAAGCCCGGGTGAATTCAAAATAACACATTATCACAAAAGCGACGCCCCGCGGTATGATCCCTTGCTCCCAAGCATCACGAAAGTGACGCCCCGCGGTTAAGGGGTTAAGCAACAGGCAAATAAAAAATTGTATTTATGCATAAACTGCCACACACGGTCTATCAGTTCGGGACTGTCCAAGGCGCGCGCGGCTAATATGAAACCATCACATACAGTACGTGTAAAGTCCCATTAAATTGAGAAACCCTTGTTAGTTAAACATATCTCCTTATCCCCTAAAATGCGGGGCGTCGCGTTTGCGACGCTCGCCGAAAAGAACATAAAGGCGGAGCGTCGCGTTTGCGATTCGAGTTGATTTTGAATAAACGCGGGCAAGGATGTTCCAGCTGGTATTGTCTATCAGTACCACCACCCTTTAGCCACAATTAGTATACTTTACCTTTGTACTACTGACCTCCGTTGTTGCCAAGTATCGCGTTTTTCCCCCCTCCCCCCCCCACCACGGCCCGGCCAGCCTGGCTGTGATACATGGCAGCGCTCTGACTGCTCAGAACTGTAAATCTGCGCTCTCCTCTCACAAGCACTTTATGCTAATAGGAAACGCTTGTTTCCCCAGTTGTAACACTAGCTTTTTTTCGCACGGTTTGCCCCTGTTTAGCGTCAGTTTACCGCAGGCTTTCAAAGTGACATTATGGCGAGTTCTAGCTCTTCTGAGTCAGTGCGAGCGGCCGACAGGAACGAGAATAAAGTGACGGGCGTAAGGCAGAATAAAAAGTGCGCTGCGGTGATCTTTTGGGAAGTAATATGATTGAAAATAATGTAGTATACGTGTTTTTATCTGTGAAAATGGAAATGTTTGTTGAGTGACGGGAAGACCGCCGCCATGCTGCATGTCGGCCGTACGTTTCATTGATTTTAGCCTTATTTTCAGTGCTTATTGTACAAATACGGATTCCAAACTACCTGTACGTTGTAGTATAAAGTTTACTGTGAGAGAATGAGGCTGTGGTAGAGGAGAAACCAAGGTGCTGGAGGTGTGAAAGTGAAGATTTGGTTACCCAACTTTGCAAGTCTCCACAAGTCCTTGGGTAGTCCACGAAGGCTCAACACCTGTCTCTGGAGAAAGCTGAATGTAAGTACTATCTGCCATACCAAGTATAATGTTCTAGGGTTAATCTCTGATTTTTGGCTATTTTCCTACAGGTACTCAGACCGCGATCGAACGCCGCCATGGGGGTGGGGGGTTGGCTGTCGATGGCCGCGTATTAGGGGTTAAATATTTGCTCGTGTTAAAACAAAAACGCGTTTTTTAAAACTCGCATTAGTTGAGAGGTTACTGTATACTGTAACACTCTTCCTTTTGGAGGGAGCTGGGATGAGCACAGTTGTCAGAAGAGGCCATGCAGGAGTGCACTATTCATTATTTTTAACTTTTAGTGTTCTTGTATTAAATAAAGTGGTTGTAAACATGCACATAGGGCTTTTCTTTAGTTATATAAGGAAATGGGGGGTCCAGCTCCAGTAACTGACTTTGGGGTATCTTGTACTAAGAAAAAATGGAGCAACAGTGATGCCTGCCAAAAGGAAATGAATAAGTTACTGGTTTGCTTCATTGCCGGCTCTCTCCAACCTCTTTCAGGAGTTGAGGATCCTAACTTTCCAGCCCTTCTAAACAAGGCCCAGCCCTGCTACAGTATCCCAAGCTGCAAGGAGCTCAGCAGCAAGCTTCTTCCCTCTCAAACTCAAAAAATACAAGAACATCTCAATGATAGAGATAGAGAGATCTCAATGACAAATTTCGTTCTGTTGGGTATCTTTGTGTTACAACTGATCTTTGGACAAACAGACAGATGCATTCGTACACTGGGATCACATGTCATTTCATTGAAAACTTCCAGCTCCAGTCAACAATGTTAGCTTGCAGGAGATTCAAAGGGTCCCACACTGCAGAAAAGATTCATGCCACATTCACTGAAATCATCACTAGCTTTAACCTAGAAAAGAAGATTCTGACAATTGTACCGACAGTGCCAGAAATATGCTTAAAGCATTTGTGACACTTCCCGGTATGGACGATCCAGACACTAATCAAGACAGTGAAAGTGAAGAGGAAGATGTTGCCTTTGACATTCCTGATAACAATGAGAAGTTCCTGGAGCTCTTGCCTGAGCATGTCAGATGTTTTGTTCATAATTTACAAAATACTGTGAAAGATGGGCTCGAGGAAGCAGGACCTGTATCAGGAGTCACTGGAAAAGCCTCAAGTCTAGTATCACACATTTGTCATTCTGCACTGGCATCTGCCATTCTTGAAGATGAATGCAGACCTCAGGCCAAAAATGCAACCCAATGGAACATCAGTAACAAGATGCTTCGCTCCCTTCTGAAGATTGATCCAGTCCAGCTTGATCAGTTAAATTGTCCAGTAAAGCTAACCAAATATGAACTTAATTTCATCAAGGAAATAACAGACATCTTGACACCATTTGGAGTAGCAACTCTATAGTGTCAGGGAGAGAATGTTGTAACGTCAAGCAAAGTAATTCCATGTATTCGTGGACTGAAAGCCGAGCTTGAACAACTATCACAGACATACATGTCAAAGACGATTACTACTCTCAAAAGCTCAATCAAGAGAAGGTTGAAAATCTATGATGACATGGAGATGTTTCAGCTGGCTTCACTCCTAGATCCAGGCTTTAAGGTGGACTGGTGCTCACCAGAAGAAGTCAAGGTCATGAAATCTCTACTGAGGTCTAAAGTAGATGAAATTATGCCTAATGAAGAGAAGGGTTCCCTTCAGGAAAATAAGGACGCCCCACCAAAGAAGAAGTGCAAGCTGTTCAGATTTATGATACCATCAGTATCAACGAGCTCTTTCATATCTACAACTTCATCACAAGTAGAATCCTACCTGAGTCAGCCAACAACAGATGATGACAGTGATCCCCTTCTCTTCTGGGAACAGAACCAGTCAACAGTACGGTACCGGTACCTGAACTAACAATACTGGCTCTCCAATATCTGTGTACCGGTATCCCGCATCATCAGCTCCAGCTGAGAGATTTTTCTCTATTGCTGGGAAAGTCTTTCATCCTGAGTGATGCAGAATGACAGATGTTCACTTTGAGGAGTTGATGTTTATCAAGCGCAACCAATATATAACTGAGAAGTAATGTACCGTAGCTTACATCAAATCTAGCCTACAAGAAATCCAGTATATAATCATACTTTTCAGTTCTATATTTATCTTGCACAGAGCAATTCTTTGTTTTCATTTTTGTTGTGCCCAACATATTAATATAGTTACGGAAGACTTGAGCGACCATGATTTGAAATGAATGAATGAATGAAACTTACTTGATGTAGTGCTGCCTACTGCTTCCTTAGCCTTTATCATTCTTTTTCTGTGCCTGCCCTCCTCTCTTCCTATTTCTCCCATCTTTCCAATCACTTCTTATTGCTTTTCTTTCCTTTACAGGTGGCTTTACATTGAGTGACAAGCCAAATAATTTCCTGTAAGCCAAGAAACCATTTACAGTGCTGGGTGGTAACCATATAACCAAACCATACGTGCTGCCTACGTGTCAACAAGTGGGTTGGTGGAGGGTTAGTGCCCCTCCCTGTAAAACAACTAACTCAAAGTCAAATGGCCACCCCTTATGGGATTATGGCGTCTGGCAATAGATAGATAGATAGAATATATTATAGCAAAAACCAATCACACCCCTCACACAAAATGTAAGTTTTTAATACCATTAGTACCGGTAAGTGATTTAAACAGTTATTACTGTACTCAAATATGGAACAGTGCACCTACTAGATGTAATTTGCTAACTATTTAAGCATTGTCCTTAATCATTGCTAATCATTATTTTTCTATAAATAATCACAGTGAAATGTGATTATAATCATAATCTAATCATAATCACATACAAATAGACAAAATCTAATCATAACCAAAAATACAAAACTCAAGTAATCATAATCAAATCATAATCAGAAAAACAAAAAACAAGTAATCATAATTTAATCACAATCAAAAAATATTCCAGACGATATATAATCAAAATCAAATCATAATCATTTTTTTTATCATGGCCATGTCTGGTTTTAGTCTGCCGCAGAATTAAGAGATGTTGATCTGCTTTTTAGGTACTGTATTTTAGAGACTCTTTTCTTCTATGGCATAGTTGTCACAAATGACAGGTATTTTTATTTTACTCTTGAAGAACTGGTTAAGTTATCTTCAAGAGCAAAACAAAAATAGTTTATGAGAAAAATGCCACAATAATGTCTTACAATTGTCGGTAAATATTTACAAGTGGACAATACACCCCCAGGTAGTGCAATATATTTTTCTGGCAGTTTTTGATGCGATTCGAATGTTTCTGACGTTCATTTTTGTCGGAAATGCCCCTCACCGAACACAATAAAACTAACCAAACCAAACCCAACATACCTAACCTATCTTAGGGGAGTAATAATCAATTTCCGAATGGGGTAATGGGGGTTATTTGTGATCCTTAGGGACTATACTATACGATAATGGTGCTAAAATTCCAAAACTGCATATTGTCCACTTGTAAAATAATACCCAATTGTCTAAAATACCACAAAAATGGATCAAAATCTGGTAATTCTGTGGCTGGCTGAAACTATAATTTTACCACAGCTTGTTTCAGGCCATTGTGTCAGGTGAACTACCACAGCTATGACTTACACTCACAACCTTTGCCATAATTATCTTGTACAGTTACACTATACACCGGGCCATTACAGCATCAAATGTGTCAAGTCGGTCAATTAGCCCTTAGTAAATTACCTACAAACACTTCACACAGACTTGAAACATCTCACTAACTGTAAATATACTGATAATGCTAATGTTTGCTACAAGGGGGCTTTAAACACCACCAAAATATACCTAGTGAGTTGTCAGTGAAGGTAGCGGGACCTGGGCTGCTCCAAACACACTAACCACCCACTACTCTCATTATAAATTTCTCCTATTTACCCTCCTAAACACATTATAAATTTCTCCTATTTACCCTCCTAAACATAACATAACTACATACACACCCGCTCACCTGTATACTTACCTTACAAGTTTGATTCTGTCACTATATCCTGTCAACAGGATTCATACACGGTCTGCTCTCGACTCTTGTTTATATTTTGGTGAACAGCTGTGTGAAGGCAACAGATGACGGTCGCCAGCCGCATAAAAAGTACGGTACGGTAAATTGATTGACAGTAGGGCACTGTAGCCTGAAAAGGAGTAGGCCTATAGCAGAGTTGATTGAAAAAAGTAAGGTAGAGTAGATTGAAAAAGGGTACGGTAGATTATATTGGCAACCGCAAAAGGAGTAAGTTAAGATAAAGTAGACTGATAGCCGCTAAAGGAGTGTTCCCGACTCTTGCAATGAGCTACGTACTCTACCGTACTCCTTTGCCGACTACCGATCTACAGTATTCTGCTCTTGCAGCGCCCCGAGTATTCTAACACACTTCCTTTGTGACTGTCATCCTACTCTACCATACTCCTTTTGGCGCTGTCAGTCTCCTCTACCGTACTGCTTTTGTGGCTGTCAATCTGTTATAGGCCTACTCCTTTTTGGCGCTGTCTGTCTACCGTATTCCTGTTGTGGCTGTTGATCGACGCCACCATAGATCGATAGTCCCCAGTGTAGAGTAAACCGACAACCTTAAAAACGGCAGAGTTGATAGAGAGCAGTAAAAGCTGGTAGATTTTTTGAGTGAACGAATCCTGTAAATCCCTAAAAATGGAGACCGCTGTTCCAGGATGAGAAGGTGCTATGTATCAGAACTAATCGAAATGTTTGTTACACACACACACACACACACACACACACACACACACACACACACACACACACACAAGGGCAGAAATTTGACCATGCTGTGTGGACTTGAACTTTTACAATGCCCTCATTAATAATAGTTTTTGCCATGGGCTGATCCTCAACCCATCCACCAAGTTTGGGTACAATCCGATAAAAACCGCTCAAGTTATCTTATGGCCGGAACTATTCTCACAGAGGAACCCCCAAAGAGAATAGTTCCTATCATGAGATAACTCAGTTGTTATCCGATTTTAACCAAACTAGGTGGAAGGATTGAGTGACAGCCTAGAACGAAACGTGCTTTTTTTTTTTTTTTTTAAAGGAAAGTACAGTAAATAAAAGGTAAAGGTTCGAGGGCTAGGTGAAAGTTTGAGAGAGAGAGAGAGAGAGAGAGAGAGAGAGAACATCAACTTAGAATTCATTATAGATAAACCTGGGGCAAGGCTGGAGGATAAGACTGAAGTGAAGTGACTGGCTCTTGAGGACAAATACTCAGAGGTCAAGGTCACAGGTCAAGGCCAAAGTCGGTGTGTGTGAGGGGTTATTAAAATAAATCTGTTCTGATAAGATTTTAGCCAAACCTGGTGGAAGGATGACGATGTAAGATTTGCAAGGTGACGTTCATTACCAGATCAGCGGTCACTACTACTACTACTACTACTACTACTACTACTACCACCATCATCATTATTATCATTATTATTATTATTATTATTATTAATACGGTGGTAGGTGGTGGCTACCATCATCCACTCACTTGATGTAGTGTTGCCTACTTCTTTCATCACCTTCATCATTCTTTTTCTGTGTCTGTCCTCCTTTCTTCCTATTTCTCCCATCTTCCCTGTCACTCTTTATTACTCTTCTTTCCTTTTCAGGTGGCTTTACATTGACAAGCCTAATGGTTTCCTGTAAGCCAGGAAACCATTACAGGAAACCATTTACAACGCTGGTTGGGAACCATAATACCAACACATACGTGTTCCCTACGTGTCAACAAGTGGGTTGGCGGAGGGTTAGTTCCCCTCCCCGCAAAACCACTAACTTAAAGTCAATCGGCCACCCCTTACGGGATTATGGCGTCTGGCTATAGATAGATAGATAGACTGATCATCATCATCATTATTATTATTATTATTATTATTATTATTATTATTTACCACACTCACTGGCCTGCAATTCTAGACCAAACCAGTGTGGTAGCCAGTGGTCGGGTGTGGTGGGGCGGGACAGGATATTATTATTATTATTATTATTATTATTATTTACCACACTCACTGGGCTGCAATTCTAGACCAAACCAGTGTGGTAGCCAGTGGTCGGGTGTGGTGGGGCGGGACAGGAGGGCTGCAAGGAGATGCCAGGGTGTGCAGATATTGCCCCACCATTACACTGATGAGCTGGCCTTCAGGCACGCTGATGAATGCACGCTGCTCACTCTGCCCCTCCAACCCAACAAGCACGAGGACGAGGAGGACATGGAGGAGGAGGGAAAAGAGAAAGAAAGAGGAGGAGGAGAGAGAGAATAAGAGGGAGAAGTAGGAGGAGGAAGAGGAAAAAGGAGGAGGAGGAGGAAGATGGGGAGAAAGAAGGAAAGGAGAAAGGAAATGGGGAAGGAGGGAAAAGAGAAGGAAGGACAACTAGAGAGAAAGAGAAAGAAGGAGGAGGAGGAGAGAAAAAGTAGGAGGGAAAAGCTGGAGAAGGAAGAGGGAAAGGAGGAGGAGGAGGAGGAAAGGAGAAAGAAGGAGAAGGGGAAGAGAAAAGAAAAAGAAGGAGGAGGAAGGGAAGGGAAAAAGGAATAATTAGAAGGAGGGAAAACAACAAGAAGGAGGAGGACAGAAAGAGGAGGAGGAAGAAAAAGAGAAAGAGAGAGATGGAGGAGGGAAAAGAGAAAGAAGGAGTAGGAGGAGGGAAAAGAGAAAGAAGGAGGAGGAGGAGGAAGGAAGAGAAGAAGAGAGAAAGAGGAGGGAAGGGAGAAAGAAGGTGAAAGGGAGGAAGAGAGGAAGGTTTATGGTAAAGCTTTTTGTCAGTGCTTGTGGTGTCCTGCAGTCAGTAGTCTCTCTCTCTCTCTCTCTCTCTCTTCCTAGACGTCTTAACCCCGTAAGAAGTGGCCACAAATAAATCGCCTCCATGTCGCCCTGTCCCCCGCTATTTCACTGCCCTACCCCCAGCCCATACGCCCCTCTCTCATATAACTTTCCACTCCATCTCATCCACGGCCTCCCCCTCCCTCTCCCTCCCTCCACCTCACTCACATACACTCTCCTCGTCAGTCTCTTGCTCTCCATCCTCTCCACATGGCCAAACCACCTCAGCGTGTTTCCCCTAACGCTTCCTATCACATCCACATCCACACCACAACGCTCCTTCACTTCCTCATTTGTCAGTCTCTCTCTCCACATAACTCCACATTATTCTCACTCATATACACTCTCCTCGTTAGTCTCTCGCTCTCCATCCTCTCCACATGGCCAAACCACCTCAGTGTGTTTCTCCTAACGCTTCCTATCACATCCACATCCACACCACAACGCTTCCTATCACATCCACATCCACACCACAACGCTCCTTCACTTCCTCATTTGTCAGTCTGTCTCACAAAAAAATATACCAGGCAACAAGTAACGATTTATGCGATATCGAGTGGTAATAATTAGCAAGGACAATATTAGACTTATAATAACAGGGCGGCCCATATATCACAATGTGTCGTGTGTGTGGCAGAAGGATACGTGCCAGAAGATGACCCAGACTTGTTTGGTTGATTGTACACCTCATTCATTCTCTCTCTCTCTCTCTCTCTCTCTCTCTCTCTCTCTCTCTCTCTCTCTCACACACACACACACACACACACATACATATAACACATCTATCAGCAGATGAAGATTCCAAGCCTCTCACAGGTTAGGAATAGTGGCTGGTTGATGGAAGTGAGAGAGAGAGAGAGAGAGAGAGAGAGAGAGAGAGAGAGAGAGAGAGAGAGAGAGAGAGAGAGAGAGAGAGAGAGAGAGAGAGTTACCGAGTCAGTGTGTTCATTTTGCCGTCCCCCCCCAACCGTTATACTGGTTTGCATTATAGTCTCTTTCTACATCCTC
The DNA here is from genome assembly GCF_032717465.1 of Coenobita brevimanus. Taxonomy (NCBI): domain Eukaryota; kingdom Metazoa; phylum Arthropoda; class Malacostraca; order Decapoda; family Coenobitidae; genus Coenobita; species Coenobita brevimanus. Next base: position 1,079,192 of record NC_136986.1, read on the forward strand.
TTCACAGCACTTCTTCGTGACTGGCATCATATTCTAGTGTTAATGTACTGATAGAGTTATTTCAGGATGAAGATATGGTAATTTTAGGTCAAGTGACTGGAAAAAGAGCCCAGTCGTAACGCTGGAAGCCCCAGCTGGAAGCCCCAGTTGGAAGCCCTCAGTTGGAAGCCCCAGTTGGAAGCCCCCAGTTGGAAGCCCCAGTTGGAAGCCCCAGTTGGAAGCCCCCAGTTGGAAGCCCCCAGTTGGAAGCCCCCAGTTGGAAGCCCCAGTTGGAAGCCCCAGCTGGAAGCCCCAGTTGGAAGCCCTCAGTTGGAAGCCCCAGTTGGAAGCCCCCAGTTGGAAGCCTCAGTTGGAAGCCCCCAGTTGGAAGCCCCAGTTGGAAGCCTCAGTTGGAAGCCCCCAGTTGGAAGCCCCAGTTGGAAGCCCCAGTTGGAAGCCCCCAGTTGGAAGCCCCAGTTGGAAGCCCCCAGTTGGAAGCCTCAGTTGGAAGCCCCCAGTTGGAAGCCCCAGTTGGAAGCCCCAGTTGGAAGCCTCAGTTGGAAGCCCCCAGTTGGAAGCCCCAGTTGGAAGCCCCAGTTGGAAGCCCCAGTTGGAAGTCCCCAGTTGGAAGCCCCAGTTGGAAGCCCCCAGTTGGAAGCCCCAGTTGGAAGCCCCCAGTTGGAAGCCCCAGTTGGAAGCCCCCAGTTGGAAGCCCCAGTTGGAAGCCCCAGTTGGAAGCCCCCAGTTGGAAGCCCCAGTTGGAAGCCCCCAGTTGGAAGCCCCCAGTTGGAAGTCCCCAGCTGGAAGCCCCCAATTGGAAAAAAAAATGGGAGAAATGGAGTTCCCCCGAGCTAAGCCCTGTATTGGACTATATAGCCCCGCTAGGGTTACAGGAGGGAGCTACCCCTCCCGGCACGACAGCCCGGGCGAGGCTCGAACTTGCAATCCCCCGATCACAAGTCCAGCGCGCTACCACTGTGCTACCGCGCCCCCCCCCCCCAGTTGGAAGCCCCAGTTGGAAGCCTCAGTTGGAAGCTCCCAGTTGGAAGCCCCAGTTGGAAGCCCCAGTTGGAAGTCCCCAGTTGGAAGCCCCAGTTGGAAGTCCCCAGTTGGAAGCCCCAGTTGGAAGCCCCCAGTTGGAAGCCCCAGTTGGAAGCCCCAGTTGGAAGCCTAGTTAGAAGCCCCCAGTTGGAAGCCCCAGTTGGAAGCCCTCAGTCCCCATCAGACCAAAACCTGAACCCTAACCTGTCCTTATAATACGAGGATGAGATGGAGGGATGGAGTGGAGAGGTATATGAGAGAGGGGTGTGAGCTGAGGGGAGGGCAGCGAAATGGCGGGGGACAGGGCGACATGGAGGTGATTTGTTTGTGGCCACCCCTTACTGGATTAAGGCGTGTGGCAATAGGTAGATAGACAGACTGACTTTAACATTTTTTCGGTAATATACAACAAACCACACCAAGTTTTGCCAAGTCTTGTATTTTTGATAAATTCCTAAACTTGTACAGATAAATGATGAACCTTGTGTTATACTGTATAGTTATTGGCTTGGTTGCAGGAGTAAATATTTCCTGAATTATATAACCCCAAATACACCAACCGCTGCCATATTAGCTTTCTCGCGTAACTGAAAAGTGGTTAACTCAAAAAAATAGTTAACTAAAAAAAAATGGTTAATTCAAAAAATGGTTCTCAAAAAATGGTTAACTCAAAAATGGTTAACTAAAAAAATGGTTAACTCAAAAACTGGTTAACTCAAAAAATTGTTAACTCAAAAACTGGTTAACTCATAAATGGTTGTCAAAAATTGGTTGTCAAAAAATGCTAACTCAAAAAACGTTAACTCAAAAAATGGTTAACTCAAAAAATGGTTAACTCAAAAAATGGTTAACTAAAAAATGGTTAACTAAAAAAATGGTTAACTCAAAAAATGGTTAACTAAAAAATGGTTAACTCAAAAAATGGTTAATGGCAATTTTCCCCAACGTCCTTTTGAAAGGTATTTGAAATTTTCTGCCGCTGAGCTACGTGAAATAAATTGGAATAGGACAAACATTTTTATGCTTCACCATCCACTCACTGGATGTAGTGCTGCTCTTGGGTGACTGTGCTTTCCTCTCTTCCTTGGTTCTTTCCTGCCTGAGTCAGTCAGTGAGGTGAATGAGGCGTGTCAGCTGAGTAAGATGAGCCAACGAGTAAAATGAGGAAGTAATTGACTGAGGTGAGACAAGGGACAGGAGTGAGTATGGTGAATGAGCAAGGGAGGTGACTGTGTGTGTGTGTGTGTGTGTGTGTGTGTGTGTGTGTGTGTGTGTGTGTGTGTGTGTGTGTGTGTGTGTGTGTGTGTGTGTGTGTGTGTGTGTGTGTGTGTGTGTGCATCTCTTTGTGAGCGGCCGGATGTTTCTTATCAATGTGTGTGTGTGTGTGTCTCTCTCTCCCTCTCTCTCTCTCTCTCTCTCTCTGAGCGTCCGGCTGTTTGAATTTGTCGGTGTGCATGTATCTCCCTCCCTCTCTCTCTCTCTCTCTCTCTCTCTCTCTCTTTGTTTCTATATATTTTGTGTGTGTGTGTGTGTGTGTGTGTGTGTGTGTGTGTGTGTGTGTGTGTGTGTGTGTGTGCTTAAAGGCAGGAAATAAAAGAGAAATCCAGCGGGAAAATATTAGGCACAACTAGACAGAGAGCAGAAGAGGATATGAGGAGGGAGGAAAAGAGGAGGGGGAAAGAGAGCAGCTGGAGAGAGAGCAGTGAGCTGAGGAAAGAGTAAGTGACATTAGGAGAGAGGAAAGGGAAGAATGCTGGGTGACGTTGTACAGGTCATCTCTGGAACTGTCTCCCTCTCGCTATATTTCCTATTGCCTATGATCTCCAGTCTTTCAAACGCAGTGTGTCCAGGCATCTCGATATGAACGCATCTTGAAATTTGCTCTGTTATCTTGTTTTTGTTTTTCTTAGAGGGAACAGTCTTGCGTGCTCCTGGCCTTTGGTTCCTTCTTTCTTGCATTAAAAATAAAAAAAGGTCAAGTGTTGTTCCTTGAGGGTGTGGGTGATGTGGCGGCAGCATCAGAACCTTAGTGTTGGTGGCATACAAGACCCCAGTGTAGAAGTGGCGTAGGGACTGGCTGAGTTACCAGCCACTTTTGTGTTATCAGTGGCACCACACAATGTTTTTACAGCGTGTATATCCTGCCGCCATTCAACCACCGTCTCTCTCTCTCTCTCTCTCTCTCTCTCTCTCTCTCTCACACACACACACACACACACACACACACATTCTTCTTCACATTCACTGGTGCAGCTTTCACCGTCTCATTGTTTACTCCTTCTCTTGACACTCACTACTCCTTCATGTTACTCTGAACCTTCTTTCCTGCCGCCTTGATACCCTCCTTCTCTCCCACTTCCCTCTCTCTTCTCTTCTTTCTCCTCTCCTATCATCCCTCCCTCCCTCCCTCCTACCCTATCGCTCCGCCACCCTCGGGCTCGGCCTGGTTCCAGAATTCGAATCCGCACCTGCACCCCAACTGCACTGTTAGAACAACGTTGGCACCACATCCGTGCAATTTTAGTTGTCTTGGTCCCGTACCCGCACCGTACGCACAATACACCGAACCATTCCTGCACCGCACGTGTACCACACCCGCAGTACATAGAACCATCACCGTACCCGCACCGGACCCACAATACACAGTACCACACCACAACTGTACAACACCCGCAGTACACAGAACCACACCATCACCGTAGCCGCAGAGTAGCATGGCACAATTTGCACTGCAGTCATATATCCACATTTTAGACTACTTGACATACAGTAATCAACAGCATGCATACACAGTATATACAACACCATTTTATATGTTTTTAAAGTACAGTATGATACAGGAAGAAGGAACTTGAACAAGAAATGGATTACAATGATTTTATTACGTTATTATTATGAAATATTGTTTAGGTTTTCATGAAGCTATTTTGACACGATTATGGAAGTTGGTGACCTATGGTGTTACAGGTTCTGTTGCTTGCATTGCTACTTCTCTTTACCTTAGCATTGACGCTGAACTACTGAAAAAGATATCATCGACACAGGATGGCTTGACGCTTGTCCTCCTGGTTGGCACTGTGTCCAGCCAGACTAATATTTCTGTCACTAGGTGCACTGGTGGCCATGATACACAACATTACCTGCAGTCCTACACAGT
>NC_136986.1:1083468-1115968 GCF_032717465.1 Coenobita brevimanus
GACTTTAGTTTAAAGTAATATAATCCCAGTGAGTAATCCTGTAAAGAGTAATGACCTAACTTATCTAATCATGTCTCGGATCAAGAATGGTATTTCAATAGGTTAATCAAGACTGGCCCAAGACTAACAAAATGCAAAACTAACAGACACCGGCACCTATTTTTCTACTATAAGGGCCAGTCTCACCATGGTTCTTCTCCCCAGTATTCAGTAGACAGTTTTTAACCATGGGTTTATCATGTAATAGTGAAAAAGAACACATTTATTAATTTGTGATATATGTAAACATGCGGTCTTTTAAATTATTATATTTATTGTTTTCAGTACTCGCATTATCCAATACTTTCAAGAAGTTCCTTTGAAATTTTATCTGTTAAAAATTGTTGACTGAATATTAGGATGAACTCTGACTTTCATTCACTGAACCCTATAATATGGAGAGGCTTTCTCATGGGTAACACAGCATAATTTATGTAGTCGCTGTCAGGGCGGCGCTAGTGTAGCGGCAGCCATGTTACACCACACCTGATGCCCGCATTTTTGTATTGAGCTGCTTTGTGGGTTTTTGAAAGCAGCCGATGATTCCGGAAAATATAGTGCCATGGTCCACTGTGCAACTTACGGATACAGAAATGGGCACAAGAATTCATGGGAAGAGAGATGGCACTACATTTCACAAGCAAGAAATCTCTCTTGTTGCTAATTCTTTAACATTACTGCCCCCTGGGGTGGGGTGGGAACATTCTTCCCCAGTATCCTTGTTTTATACTCATTGGCTAAATGTACCCAGTATAATTTGTTGAACTAGGCAGAAAAATAATCATAGTCCATATATGTTTTTGTATTATACTCGATGAGTGTATCTATATTAACTCGTACCATCCCAGGCATTTTTGCAAGTTTATACCCACCCAATCCCGAATCAAAAACGGAAAACAATTTTATTGCATAAAACAATCCAAAAGGACATACAAATCAAGGAAAAGTGAAAAAAAGGACTCCTCATAGGAGAAATAAGACCAGGATGGCCGTCCATCGTGTTTTTAGCCCAGTTTCCCAAGCCGTGAGCAATGTTTTCCCACCGAGCTGGGTGGGATGAGAGAGAACGGGGGAGGAGAAAGGGGGATTCCCCTTTCTCAGTGTCCTCCACTGGCTCATATTCCTCCCAAGAATAGTTATCCAGGTCTTTCTCTTCTGAAGGATCACTAAATGAAAGGACTGAATGGTCCATGAGACAGTTTCAACAGCCTCCTCCATTCCAATGAGGTGGAAAAATGGCGTCATTTTCGTGACATCCTAATGCTCTGATGGACAGTGGCACAATGATGTATGTTACCCACCCACGCACAACCAAACTCAGTACTACAACTGCTTGGACACAATGTTGCCAATACATTAAGCTACTCCTTAGCAAAAAATATGGTAGATTAAAGCAGTTTGAGACGTGCTACAGTGCTCAAATTTTTTTTTTCAGCACCATCACGTCACTAGGATCAATTGAAACGTTTTGTACTGTCGGGACCATGCCGACGGCAGGATTGTACGGGTTAATAACCACTGCTAAGTGGAAATATAGTATTTGACTTTGAATTTGAGTGCTGGTGTTCCAATATGGTGGCCAAACTCACAGCTTGCAGCAGAGATAGCCTCTCCATTTTATAGAGCTCGGTGGGTTCACTCCGGAACACGAGAGCTGATGATCCAAACTTTCGTCGAGCATGTACTCACAAAAGATACACTGTTGCCAGCACCCGTTACCCACCTTTCACGGCTAGGTTGCCCAGGTGGAAAGTTTGGCAACTGCACATTGGACTACCTCATCGGATCTGAGTCAGCAGTCTTTGAGGCTTTTGCATCTGGGCAACATCTTGTAACTTTGTTCCTTGACCTTGAAAAGCATATGATACAGCATGGCACCATGGCATTTTGAATTAACTTAACAATTTGGGGCTGCATAGTCACCTGCCATTGTTCTTTAGTGACTTCTAGTTGAATCGAAGGTTTCAGGGTCTGAGTTCTGTCCTCACTCTGTCCTACTAGTTCAAGCAGAGGGTGTTCCACAGAGGAGTGTGCTAAGCGTTCCTTAACATGCTGTTACCGTCAATGACATACTTGATTCCCTGCCACAGAGAGTGTCTTCTTCCTTTTACGTGGATGACCTAGTGATATGGTTTTATGGTTCCTAGATGTGTACTATTGAAAGGAGGAAGCAGCTGGTGCTGGAAAGGGTCACCAGCTGGGCAGACTGGGGAGCTTTCCATTTTTCTTCAAGCATGAGTGTAGCAATCCACTTTTATACATTAACCCGCCCCGTCCCGTCGATGTATGGGTACGTTGCAACGATTTGCGTTTGCCTGTCCCGGCGACGTACCAGTACGTCGTGCAATTGCAAGGTCCCTAATTTGCACAATTTTCAATTTTCACGCGTGATTTTTCGTATGTATACACGGGACACCTTCCTCTATTCCTCTACAAGATGCCAAGCAGGGACAATGCCTTACACCGCGTAACCTCCCCCCTCCCCCCCTCACACCATTGTCTTGGCAAAGGACCTGTTACCAGTGACCTGGCTAGTAAAGATATTCAGGGCCAGAGTGATTCCCCAATCGATGACAATGTGGAGGACAATGTTTACATAGCATTAGAAGAAGAAACAGCCAGAAAAAAAGGTCAGGTATGGTGATTAGTTAGTGAGTGAAACAATGCTTATAATGCCTTTATTACTGCTTGAAAACCAATATACTCTCTTGCTACATATACATTCGTATCAAGTTAATAAATAAATACCGTTTATGAGTGGATAAAATAGTTACCCTCCCATAGAACTCATTTTCTTTGGTGCCAGCATGTTAGAAAACCCAATCAGGTAAGGAGGAACTCCTACCTGGATTGGGTATTATAAACCTCAGTTGATATTGTTATCTATGAATTTTCAATGTTTCCACAAACAATGCTTATAATGCCTTTATTACTGCTTGAAAACCAATATACTCTCATGCTACATATACATTTGTATCAAGTTAATAAATAAATACCGTTTATGAGTGGATAAAATAGTTACCCTCCCATAGAACTCATTTTCTTTGGTACCAACATTCACGGAAAACTCATCACTCAAATCTCCATTCATTCTTACCTGGGTGTGAGCACCCACATATATAGCCATAACCACCCTAATCAGCCACTCCTCCAAACCAAGCTTTCTCATTGCCCACTTCACCACCTCTCTAGGGACTCTGTCAAAGGCCCTTTCCAAATCAACAAAAAACAAAATAAAGATCCCTTCTCCTACTAATATATTTTTCCTGAAGCTGTCGAACAATGAACATACCATCAGTGGTCCCCCTACCTGGCATAAACCCAAACTGCATCTCATCAATATTCACTCTTTCTCTAATCATACCTTCTAAAACTCTCTCCATTACCTTCATTATCTGGTCTAAAAGCTATATACCTCTCTAATTTCCTCTTTCCAGGGCATCACCCTTCCCTTTATACACATATACAATTACACTCTTCACCAATCATCTGGGACAACACACTCATAAATAATCCTATTTATCAGGTCAGTGACTAACCTCACCCCTATATTGCCTGAGGCCTTCAACACTTCGTCAGTCAACCCAGACACACCTGCTGCCTTCCCCACCTTCATCCTGCCTATTGCCTCACTCACAGTAGCAGCATCAATCAAAGGCCAATGGCCAGACACTGGATCTGCTGGCTCCAAACCTTCCCTCTCCCAATCAAACTCCTCATTCAACAACCGGTTATAATGCTCTCTCCATGTATCTTTAACCCGTCACATCCCGAGGTTTTCTGCACCTCTGACATCCCCCAGTCCCGAGGTATTTTCGAAAAAAAATTTTTTGCCTAAAACCTCCGCTTTTGGTGAGAAACATCGAAAATTCATAGAGAAATTGCTCACCTGAGGTTTAAAATACTCAATCCAGGTAGGAGTTCCTCCTTACCTGACTGGGTTTTCTAACTTGCTGGCACCAAAGAAAACGAGTTCTATGGGAGGGTAACTATTTTATCCACTCATAAACGGTATTTATTTATTTACTTGGTACGAATTTATATGTAGTATGAGAGTATATTGGTTTTCAAGCAATAATATAGGCATTATAAGCATTGTTTCACTCACTAGCTAATATCCATTCATGATTTTTCTTTTCCCACATTACCTGATCATCATTTCTGACTATTTCTTCCTCTAATGCTATGTAAACCTTTTCCTCCACATTGTCATCAATTGGGGAATCACTCTGGCCCTGAATGTCTTTATTGGCCAGGTCACTGGTAACAGGTGAATTGCCGAGACAATGGCGTGAGGGGGGAGGGGGGGGTTATGCGGTGTAAGGCATTGTTCCTGCTTGGGATCTTGTAGAGGAATAGAGGAAGGTGTCCCGTGTATACATACGAAAAATCACGTGCGAAAATTGAAAATTGTGCAAATTAGGGACCTTGCAATTGCACGACGTACCGGCACGTCGCCGGGACTGGCAAATGCAAATCGTTCCTACGTACCCATACGTCGACGGGACAGGGCGGGTTAATATCCCTCTTCACCTGACCTGCCACCCTAAATATCATATTCTTCCTTTCCCCATGATTTAGGTTATCAAGTAATAGTCTCTGTGACTCAGACTTTGCCCTGTATACCTCTCTTCTAGCCCTCCGCTTCGCAGCCAAATATTCCTCTTTGCTACCACCCTTGTTCCATTCCCGGAAAAGCCTTCTTTTCTCCTTAACTGCAGCTTCTACACCCTCATCCCACCACCAAGTTACTTTATGTCTTGGTGGTCCTCTTGTCCAACCGCATGTTACATCAGTAACTCTCAAGAAATTGTTCTTGAGGGCTCTGTACTGTTCATTAACGCCTCGGTCTACAGCTCCCTGTTCAGGCACCACTCTCCTCAACTAGCTATAGAAGGCATCCCTTACTACTTAGTTTTTCAGCTTCCATATTCTCCTCCTAGGTACATAAGTCCTCTTTTTCATCACTTGTTCTTTAAGCACCATATCACAAATCAATAGTTTGTGCTGCTGCACCCACTCCTCACTTCCTATAACTTTAACATCCATCACTAACCTCCTGTCGGCCCTCCTAACCAGAAAATAATCTATCTGACTGCTATTTCCCCCAGACTCATATGTAATTAACCTACTGTCTCTTTTCCTAAAATATGTGTTGCACACAATCATGTCCGTTGCCTCCCCGAACTCAAGTATCCTTTCCCATTCTGCATTCCTTATACCATATGCATTTCCCCCAGGCACTCTTTCATAACCTTGTGCTGCTTCACCTACATGACCATTTATGTCCCCTCCCAAATTCACTATTTCATCATCCATACCACCCACTACACGTATTAAATCATCCCAAAATCTATCTTTCTCTGCTACATCCAATCCTGCCTGTGGAGCATATGCCGATATAATTGCAGCTATCTTTCTACCTAACAGAATTTTCACTACCAATATCCTATCGCTTACTCTCAAAACATTCATAACATATTCCACCCATTTCTCCACAACCATCACACAAACACCTCCATATCCGTCTGCCCCCCCCCCCCTGCCAAAACAACTTATAGTAACAGCCCTTCCCAATAATCTTTCTGGCTGATCCACCCCTGTACCGGACTTGCTGAGAACATGCCACATCCACCCACCTCCTACTGAATGCTTCAACGACTTCCCCCGCTCTTCCTCTCAAACTTTCCACATTCCATGAACCCACCCTCATCCCCTTGGGTGATTTACTGTCCTCAGGCTTGCTTTGAAACTTATTTTGTTTTGAAATCTTCAGTATTAATAATGGGGGATAGACATAGCACAGGCTCCACTCACTGCACAGTCCCAGGTCCAGGCAATGGATCTGGGACCCCTAGCCCACCAGCTTACCAGTGGTTGTGGTAGTGGCCTCTGGGCACCCTGCCAGGACAGCTGCAGGGACACCCTCCAAGCGCGCCTTGGCACTGTAACTATCCCTCCATTATACACCCACTGATAGGGCAGCCTCCTGGGGCACTACTCCCAGGTTCAAGCCCCTCTCTGTTGGGCGGAAGCGGCAACCTGGGAACCGCAGTGCCCTGTACCCTCTAGCACAGGCCCGAGCCCCATCTCGCCCTGGACTCATGATCTATGCCGGCGTAACCCCTGCCACACCTCCCCCCAGAAGTCTGCCACTAGGTACTGGGGGCAAAGTTTTCTGGTCGCATGGCCTTGCTAGCGCCAACCCCTGTAACGAAGTAGGATATGTTGTGTGAAATGTATAGTGCATGTGGTGTAGTGCATAGATAGAGGAAATGTTTGGGAGAGTATGGTGGTCTACTCTCCATGTTACAGTTACAATGAAAAGGTCAGCAAAGGGGGATGGTTAGATAGCTAGTGAAACAGGAGCTCCAGCTCTCTCTATCACCAGCATTCCCATTCCCCTCGGGAGTACTACCCTGTTCGGCCCATGCTACTTCCCCCCCCCCCGTTTTCACGCCCCTCTGTACCATGACCACTTTATTCGTCAGCTTCCTAGGCCATTTGTTCTTTTAGGCGACTTAAATCTTTGTCATGCTTTGTGGGGTGAAACTACAGTGTATGTAACACCTTTAGTGATCTGGCATATACTGCTGAGGATTTGGATCTGGCTCCTCTGAGCACGGGAAAGCTGATACATTTCATATACAAACTGGCATTCTATCTGTTATTTAATCTTACATTGGTCTCCCGTAATTCTTCACTTAACTTTTCATGTGAGCTTTTGTCTCATATGAATGGTATTGATCATTACCCCCTTTTCTGGTTAAAGCATGCAACTCTGTGCTGGTGAAGTGTGTCCCTCCCTGGTGTTCGGCTGACTGGGGAGAGTTTGCAGAACACCGTGGTCTTGACTGCAGTGTTCCCAACTTTCAAAGGGCTGATGATGCAGAACAGTATTTCACAACGACTGTACATCAGGCTGGCCTTTCTTTTATTTCACGAACGTCTGGAAAGTTTTGAAGGTGACATGTGCCTTGGTGGGATAAGGAGTGTGCTTTAGGCAGGTGTGTCCATAAAGCTGCTTGTAGGAACCTTAGGAAAAATAAAGATGTCCTCTTTTACACTCAGCTTAAGAAAGCTTGTACCCGTATCAGTGGGTTCTGAAGAACTCGTGTCAAACCTTGTGGAGAACCTTTGTCTTCTCAATCACCTTATCCAATTCTTTACCACTGGTCAGGAAGAAAGTGATGAAAATAACGGGTAAGTAATCAGCTTCTTCTCCCTTGGTGCTTAAAATTCGGAGATCTGCTTTATCGATGTCCTCTGAAGTAGCTTCAGCCCTGGCAGTGCATTTTACAATGTTTTTTTGTTCAGATCCCTCCAAACAATTCAGCTTATTCAGGCATCAACAGGAAAGGTTAGGTATTTTATTTCTGTATAATGAATTGGATCCTTATGTTTTCTTTGCCATCTGTGAACTCAAGACTGCTCTCCAGCAGAGTAAGGACTTTGCTCCTGGACTTAATGACATTCCTTATGCTATGATTTACCATTTACTGTACGATAATCTATTTTTCTTAGTATTTTACAATAGGATAAGTATCCACTAATTAGGGAATGAGTATTGTTCTTTTATTTCCTAAGCCACTTAAAAACTATTTTAATGAGTCTAACTATCGTCCCATTTGTTTGACATCTTGTGTATACTTACTGCTTGAGGAGATGGTAAGTGGCAGACTAGTTTGGTAACTAAAGAAGATGTTTCTCTTCACTGTGACAAAGAGGGTTTCATTGGATGAGATGTACAGTCGCCAAACTTTCCACCTGGGCCACCTAGCCACGAGAGGTGGCTAATGGGTGCTGGCAACAGTGAATCTGTTTATTCGTGTGTACATACTAGGCAAAAGTTCGAATCATCAACTCTCTTCGTCTGTAATGAACCTCCGTCAGAGTGTGGAGTTGGGTGGGGAGAAAAATGTCTCAGGAGTAAAACGGCTCTCCCATCGGCTCAGCCACCTGCATGAAACTGGTCACACGGAAAATTGTTATGTGCCACAGGTCGCGTTGACTAAGGCCAAGTAAATGTAACTGGTCGCACGGAAAATTGTCATGTGCCACAGGTCGTGCTGACCAAGACCAAATAAATATGACTATATTAACCAGCGGAGTCCCGTCGACGTTCTTTAATGTCCACACGTTTTGTCACTGCCAATCCCGTCGATGTACATAAACGCGAATCAATTGCAAGGTCCCTAACTTGCAAACTTTTCATTTTTCGCGAGTGATTTTTGATACGTATACACAGTACACCTTCCTCTACAAGATGCCAGGCAGGGACAATGCCTTACCCAGCATGACCTCGTCCCCCCCCCTGCACGTCATTGTCGCAGCAATTCACCTGTTATCAGTGACCTGGCCAGTAAAGCCATGTCATGCCACGTTACGAAATTCAGGGCCAGAGTGATTCCCCGATCAATGACAATGTGGAGGACAAAGTTTACATAGCATTAGAGGAAGAAACAGTCAGAAATGATGATCAGGTAATGTGGCAAAAAAAGGTCAGGTATGGTGATGAGTTAGTGAGTGAAAGAATGATTATAATGCCTATATTACTGCTTGAAAACCATTATACTCTCGTACTACATATAAATTCGTACAAGTAAATAAATAAATACTGTTTATGAGCGGTGTGAAATAGTTATCCTCCCATAGAACCCGTTTTCTTTAGTGCCAGCCTGTTAGAAAACCCAGTAAGGTAAAGAAGGTACTCCTACCTGTATCGAGTATTTTAAACCTCAGGTGAACGATTTCTCTATGAATTTTCGATGTTTCTCACCAAAAGCAGAGGTTTGAGCCTAAAAAAAAAAAAATCCAAAAATGGTCGGGGTTGGTGGGAGTCAGTGGTGGAAAAGTGGTCACGATGGGGTGGGTTAAATTTATAATAAGGTAATATTTATAATATTATGAAATAAATATATACTATTAAATATAATCTCAGGGGAGGATACATCACACTGGTCGACTCATGACTAGCTGACTTTAGTTTAAAGTAATATAATCCCAGTGAGTAATCCTGTAAAGAGTAATGACCTAACTTATCTAATCATGTCTCGGATCAAGAATGGTATTTCAATAGGTTAATCAAGACTGGCCCAAGACTAACAAAATGCAAAACTAACAGACACCGGCACCTATTTTTCTACTATAAGGGCCAGTCTCACCATGGTTCTTCTCCCCAGTATTCAGTAGACAGTTTTTAACCATGGGTTTATCATGTAATAGTGAAAAAGAACACATTTATTAATTTGTGATATATGTAAACATGCGGTCTTTTAAATTATTATATTTATTGTTTTCAGTACTCGCATTATCCAATACTTTCAAGAAGTTCCTTTGAAATTTTATCTGTTAAAAATTGTTGACTGAATATTAGGATGAACTCTGAGGTTCATTCACTGAACCCTATAATATGGAGAGGCTTTCTCATGGGTAACACAGCATAATTTATGTAGTCGCTGTCAGGGCGGCGCTAGTGTAGCGGCAGCCATGTTACACCACACCTGATGCCCGCATTTTTGTATTGAGCTGCTTTGTGGGTTTTTGAAAGCAGCCAATGATTCCGGAAAATATAGTGCCATGGTCCACTGTGCAACTTACGGATACAGAAATGGGCACAAGAATTCATGGGAAGAGAGATGGCACTACATTTCACAAGCAAGAAATCTCTCTTGTTGCTAATTCTTTAACATTACTGCCCCCTGGGGTGGGGTGGGAACATTCTTCCCCAGTATCCTTGTTTTATACTCATTGGCTAAATGTACCCAGTATAATTTGTTGAACTAGGCAGAAAAATAATCATAGTCCATATATGTTTTTGTATTATACTCGATGAGTGTATCTATATTAACTCGTACCATCCCAGGCATTTTTGCAAGTTTATACCCACCCAATCCCGAATCAAAAACGGAAAACAATTTTATTGCATAAAACAATCCAAAAGGACATACAAATCAAGGAAAAGTGAAAAAAAGGACTCCTCATAGGAGAAATAAGACCAGGATGGCCGTCCATCGTGTTTTTAGCCCAGTTTCCCAAGCCGTGAGCAATGTTTTCCCACCGAGCTGGGTGGGATGAGAGAGAACGGGGGAGGAGAAAGGGGGATTCCCCTTTCTCAGTGTCCTCCACTGGCTCATATTCCTCCCAAGAATAGTTATCCAGGTCTTTCTCTTCTGAAGGATCACTAAATGAAAGGACTGAATGGTCCATGAGACAGTTTCAACAGCCTCCTCCATTCCAATGAGGTGGAAAAATGGCGTCATTTTCGTGACATCCTAATGCTCTGATGGACAGTGGCACAATGATGTATGTTACCCACCCACGCACAACCAAACTCAGTACTACAACTGCTTGGACACAATGTTGCCAATACATTAAGCTACTCCTTAGCAAAAAATATGGTAGATTAAAGCAGTTTGAGACGTGCTACAGTGCTCAAATTTTTTTTTCAGCACCATCACGTCACTAGGATCAATTGAAACGTTTTGTACTGTCGGGACCATGCCGACGGCAGGATTGTACGGGTTAATAACCACTGCTAAGTGGAAATATAGTATTTGACTTTGAATTTGAGTGCTGGTGTTCCAATATGGTGGCCAAACTCACAGCTTGCAGCAGAGATAGCCTCTCCATTTTATAGAGCTCGGTGGGTTCACTCCGGAACACGAGAGCTGATGATCCAAACTTTCGTCGAGCATGTACTCACAAAAGATACACTGTTGCCAGCACCCGTTACCCACCTTTCACGGCTAGGTTGCCCAGGTGGAAAGTTTGGCAACTGCACATTGGACTACCTCATCGGATCTGAGTCAGCAGTCTTTGAGGCTTTTGCATCTGGGCAACATCTTGTAGCTTTGTTCCTTGACCTTGAAAAGCATATGATACAGCATGGCACCATGGCATTTTGAATTAACTTAACAATTTGGGGCTGCATAGTCACCTGCCATTGTTCTTTAGTGACTTCTAGTTGAATCGAAGGTTTCAGGTCTGAGTTCTGTCCTCACTCTGTCCTACTAGTTCAAGCAGAGGGTGTTCCACAGAGGAGTGTGCTAAGCGTTCCTTAACATGCTGTTACCGTCAATGACATACTTGATTCCCTGCCACAGAGAGTGTCTTCTTCCTTTTACGTGGATGACCTAGTGGTATGGTTTTATGGTTCCTAGATGTGTACTATTGAAAGGAGGAAGCAGCTGGTGCTGGAAAGGGTCACCAGCTGGGCAGACTGGGGAGCTTTCCATTTTTCTTCAAGCATGAGTGTAGCAATCCACTTTTATACATTAACCCGCCCCGTCCCGTCGATGTATGGGTACGTTGCAACGATTTGCGTTTGCCTGTCCCGGCGACGTACCAGTACGTCGTGCAATTGCAAGGTCCCTAATTTGCACAATTTTCAATTTTCACGCGTGATTTTTCGTATGTATACACGGGACACCTTCCTCTATTCCTCTACAAGATGCCAAGCAGGGACAATGCCTTGCACCGCATAACCTCCCCCCTCCCCCCCTCACACCATTGTCTTGGCAAAGGACCTGTTACCAGTGACCTGGCTAGTAAAGATATTCAGGGCCAGAGTGATTCCCCAATCGATGACAATGTGGAGGACAATGTTTACATAGCATTAGAAGAAGAAACAGCCAGAAAAAAAGGTCAGGTATGGTGATTAGTTAGTGAGTGAAACAATGCTTATAATGCCTTTATTACTGCTTGAAAACCAATATACTCTCTTGCTACATATACATTCGTATCAAGTTAATAAATAAATACCGTTTATGAGTGGATAAAATAGTTACCCTCCCATAGAACTCATTTTCTTTGGTGCCAGCATGTTAGAAAACCCAATCAGGTAAGGAGGAACTCCTACCTGGATTGGGTATTATAAACCTCAGGTGAGCGATTTCTCTATGAATTTTCAATGTTTCCACAAACAATGCTTATAATGCCTTTATTACTGCTTGAAAACCAATATACTCTCATGCTACATATACATTTGTATCAAGTTAATAAATAAATACCGTTTATGAGTGGATAAAATAGTTACCCTCCCATAGAACTCATTTTCTTTGGTACCAACATTCACGGAAAACTCATCACTCAAATCTCCATTCATTCTTACCTGGGTGTGAGCACCCACATATATAGCCATAACCACCCTAATCAGCCACTCCTCCAAACCAAGCTTTCTCATTGCCCACTTCACCACCTCTCTAGGGACTCTGTCAAAGGCCCTTTCCAAATCAACAAAAAACAAAATAAAGATCCCTTCTCCTACTAATATATTTTTCCTGAAGCTGTCGAACAATGAACATACCATCAGTGGTCCCCCTACCTGGCATAAACCCAAACTGCATCTCATCAATATTCACTCTTTCTCTAATCATACCTTCTAAAACTCTCTCCATTACCTTCATTATCTGGTCTAAAAGCTATATACCTCTCTAATTTCCTCTTTCCAGGGCATCACCCTTCCCTTTATACACATATACAATTACACTCTTCACCAATCATCTGGGACAACACACTCATAAATAATCCTATTTATCAGGTCAGTGACTAACCTCACCCCTATATTGCCTGAGGCCTTCAACACTTCGTCAGTCAACCCAGACACACCTGCTGCCTTCCCCACCTTCATCCTGCCTATTGCCTCACTCACAGTAGCAGCATCAATCAAAGGCCAATGGCCAGACACTGGATCTGCTGGCTCCAAACCTTCCCTCTCCCAATCAAACTCCTCATTCAACAACCGGTTATAATGCTCTCTCCATGTATCTTTAACCCGTCACATCCCGAGGTTTTCTGCACCTCTGACATCCCCCAGTCCCGAGGTATTTTCGAAAAAAAAAATTTTGCCTAAAACCTCCGCTTTTGGTGAGAAACATCGAAAATTCATAGAGAAATTGCTCACCTGAGGTTTAAAATACTCAATCCAGGTAGGAGTTCCTCCTTACCTGACTGGGTTTTCTAACTTGCTGGCACCAAAGAAAACGAATTCTATGGGAGGGTAACTATTTTATCCACTCATAAACGGTATTTATTTATTTACTTGGTACGAATTTATATGTAGTATGAGAGTATATTGGTTTTCAAGCAATAATATAGGCATTATAAGCATTGTTTCACTCACTAGCTAATATCCATTCATGATTTTTCTTTTCCCACATTACCTGATCATCATTTCTGACTATTTCTTCCTCTAATGCTATGTAAACCTTTTCCTCCACATTGTCATCAATTGGGGAATCACTCTGGCCCTGAATGTCTTTATTGGCCAGGTCACTGGTAACAGGTGAATTGCCGAGACAATGGCGTGAGGGGGGAGGGGGGGGTTATGCGGTGTAAGGCATTGTTCCTGCTTGGGATCTTGTAGAGGAATAGAGGAAGGTGTCCCGTGTATACATACGAAAAATCACGTGCGAAAATTGAAAATTGTGCAAATTAGGGACCTTGCAATTGCACGACGTACCGGCACGTCGCCGGGACTGGCAAATGCAAATCGTTCCTCTCGTACCCATACGTCGACGGGACAGGGCGGGTTAATATCCCTCTTCACCTGACCTGCCACCCTAAATATCATATTCTTCCTTTCCCCATGATTTAGGTTATCAAGTAATAGTCTCTGTGACTCAGACTTTGCCCTGTATACCTCTCTTCTAGCCCTCCGCTTCGCAGCCAAATATTCCTCTTTGCTACCACCCTTGTTCCATTCCCGGAAAAGCCTTCTTTTCTCCTTAACTGCAGCTTCTACACCCTCATCCCACCACCAAGTTACTTTATGTCTTGGTGGTCCTCTTGTCCAACCGCATGTTACATCAGTAACTCTCAAGAAATTGTTCTTGAGGGCTCTGTACTGTTCATTAACGCCTCGGTCTACAGCTCCCTGTTCAGGCACCACTCTCCTCAACTAGCTATAGAAGGCATCCCTTACTACTTAGTTTTTCAGCTTCCATATTCTCCTCCTAGGTACATAAGTCCTCTTTTTCATCACTTGTTCTTTAAGCACCATATCACAAATCAATAGTTTGTGCTGCTGCACCCACTCCTCACTTCCTATAACTTTAACATCCATCACTAACCTCCTGTCGGCCCTCCTAACCAGAAAATAATCTATCTGACTGCTATTTCCCCCAGACTCATATGTAATTAACCTACTGTCTCTTTTCCTAAAATATGTGTTGCACACAATCATGTCCGTTGCCTCCCCGAACTCAAGTATCCTTTCCCATTCTGCATTCCTTATACCATATGCATTTCCCCCAGGCACTCTTTCATAACCTTGTGCTGCTTCACCTACATGACCATTTATGTCCCCTCCCAAATTCACTATTTCATCATCCATACCACCCACTACACGTATTAAATCATCCCAAAATCTATCTTTCTCTGCTACATCCAATCCTGCCTGTGGAGCATATGCCGATATAATTGCAGCTATCTTTCTACCTAACAGAATTTTCACTACCAATATCCTATCGCTTACTCTCAAAACATTCATAACATATTCCACCCATTTCTCCACAACCATCACACAAACACCTCCATATCCGTCTGCCCCCCCCCCCTGCCAAAACAACTTATAGTAACAGCCCTTCCCAATAATCTTTCTGGCTGATCCACCCCTGTACCGGACTTCCTGAGAACATGCCACATCCACCCACCTCCTACTGAATGCTTCAACGACTTCCCCGCTCTTCCTCTCAAACTTTCCACATTCCATGAACCCACCCTCATCCCCTTGGGTGATTTACTGTCCTCAGGCTTGCTTTGAAACTTATTTTGTTTTGAAATCTTCAGTATTAATAATGGGGGATAGACATAGCACAGGCTCCACTCACTGCACAGTCCCAGGTCCAGGCAATGGATCTGGGACCCCTAGCCCACCAGCTTACCAGTGGTTGTGGTAGTGGCCTCTGGGCACCCTGCCAGGACAGCTGCAGGGACACCCTCCAAGCGCGCCTTGGCACTGTAACTATCCCTCCATTATACACCCACTGATAGGGCAGCCTCCTGGGGCACTACTCCCAGGTTCAAGCCCCTCTCTGTTGGGCGGAAGCGGCAACCTGGGAACCGCAGTGCCCTGTACCCTCTAGCACAGGCCCGAGCCCCATCTCGCCCTGGACTCATGATCTATGCCGGCGTAACCCCTGCCACACCTCCCCCCAGAAGTCTGCCACTAGGTACTGGGGGCAAAGTTTTCTGGTCGCATGCCCTTGCTGGCGCCAACCCCTGTAACGAAGTGGGATATGTTGTGTGAAATGTATAGTGCATGTGGTGTAGTGCATAGATAGAGGAAATGTTTGGGAGAGTATGGTGGTCTACTCTCCATGTTACAGTTACAATGAAAAGGTCAGCAAAGGGGGATGGTTAGATAGCTAGTGAAACAGGAGCTCCAGCTCTCTCTATCACCAGCATTCCCATTCCCCTCGGGAGTACTACCCTGTTCGGCCCATGCTACTTCCCCCCCCCCCCGTTTTCACGCCCCTCTGTACCATGACCACTTTATTCGTCAGCTTCCTAGGCCATTTGTTCTTTTAGGCGACTTAAATCTTTGTCATGCTTTGTGGGGTGAAACTACAGTGTATGTAACACCTTTAGTGATCTGGCATATACTGCTGAGGATTTGGATCTGGCTCCTCTGAGCACGGGAAAGCTGATACATTTCATATACAAACTGGCATTCTATCTGTTATTTAATCTTACATTGGTCTCCCGTAATTCTTCACTTAACTTTTCATGTGAGCTTTTGTCTCATATGAATAGTATTGATCATTACCCCCTTTTCTGGTTAAAGCATGCAACTCTGTGCTGGTGAAGTGTGTCCCTCCCTGGTGTTCGGCTGACTGGGGAGAGTTTGCAGAACACCGTGGTCTTGACTGCAGTGTTCCCAACTTTCAAAGGGCTGATGATGCAGAACAGTATTTCACAACGACTGTACATCAGGCTGGCCTTTCTTTTATTTCACGAACGTCTGGAAAGTTTTGAAGGTGACATGTGCCTTGGTGGGATAAGGAGTGTGCTTTAGGCAGGTGTGTCCATAAAGCTGCTTGTAGGAACCTTAGGAAAAATAAAGATGTCCTCTTTTACACTCAGCTTAAGAAAGCTTGTACCCGTATCAGTGGGTTCTGAAGAACTCGTGTCAAACCTTGTGGAGAACCTTTGTCTTCTCAATCACCTTATCCAATTCTTTACCACTGGTCAGGAAGAAAGTGATGAAAATAACGGGTAAGTAATCAGCTTCTTCTCCCTTGGTGCTTAAAATTCGGAGATCTGCTTTATCGATGTCCTCTGAAGTAGCTTCAGCCCTGGCAGTGCATTTTACAATGTTTTTTTGTTCAGATCCCTCCAAACAATTCAGCTTATTCAGGCATCAACAGGAAAGGTTAGGTATTTTATTTCTGTATAATGAATTGGATCCTTATGTTTTCTTTGCCATCTGTGAACTCAAGACTGCTCTCCAGCAGAGTAAGGACTTTGCTCCTGGACTTAATGACATTCCTTATGCTATGATTTACCATTTACTGTACGATAATCTATTTTTCTTAGTATTTTACAATAGGATAAGTATCCACTAATTAGGGAATGAGTATTGTTCTTTTATTTCCTAAGCCACTTAAAAACTATTTTAATGAGTCTAACTATCATCCCATTTGTTTGACATCTTGTGTATACTTACTGCTTGAGGAGATGGTAAGTGGCAGACTAGTTTGGTAACTAAAGAAGATGTTTCTCTTCACTGTGACAAAGAGGGTTTCATTGGATGAGATGTACAGTCGCCAAACTTTCCACCTGGGCCACCTAGCCACAAGAGGTGGCTAATGGGTGCTGGCAACAGTGAATCTGTTTATTCGTGTGTACATACTAGGCAAAAGTTCGAATCATCAACTCTCTTCGTCTGTAATGAACCTCCGTCAGAGTGTGGAGTTGGGTGGGGAGAAAAATGTCTCAGGAGTAAAACGGCTCTCCCATCGGCTCAGCCACCTGCATGAAGCTGGTCACACGGAAAATTGTTATGTGCCACAGGTCGCGTTGACTAAGGCCAAGTAAATGTAACTGGTCGCACGGAAAATTGTTATGTGTCACAGGTCGTCCTGACCAAGACCAAATAAATATGACTATATTAACCAGCGGAGTCCCGTCGACGTTCTTTAATGTCCACACGTTTTGTCACTGCCAATCCCGTCGATGTACATAAACGCGAATCAATTGCAAGGTCCCTAACTTGCAAACTTTTCATTTTTCACGAGTGATTTTTGGTACGTATACACAGTACACCTTCCTCTACAAGATGCCAGGCAGGGACAATGCCTTACCCAGCATGACCTCGTCCCCCCCCCTGCACGTCATTGTCGCAGCAATTCACCTGTTATCAGTGACCTGGCCAGTAAAGCCATGTCATGCCACGGTACGAAATTCAGGGCCAGAGTGATTCCCCGATCAATGACAATGTGGAGGACAAAGTTTACATAGCATTAGAGGAAGAAACAGTCAGAAATGATGATCAGGTAATGTGGCAAAAAAAGGTCAGGTATGGTGATGAGTTAGTGAGTGAAAGAATGATTATAATGCCTATATTACTGCTTGAAAACCATTATACTCTCGTACTACATATAAATTCGTACAAGTAAATAAATAAATACTGTTTATGAGCGGTGTGAAATAGTTATCCTCCCATAGAACCCGTTTTCTTTAGTGCCAGCCTGTTAGAAAACCCAGTAAGGTAAAGAAGGTACTCCTACCTGTATCGAGTATTTTAAACCTCAGGTGAACGATTTCTCTATGAATTTTCGATGTTTCTCACCAAAAGCAGAGGTTTGAGCCTAAAAAAAAAAAATCCAAAAATGGTCGGGGTTGGTGGGAGTCAGTGGTGGAAAAGTGGTCACGATGGGGTGGGTTAAATTTATAATAAGGTAATATTTATAATATTATGAAATAAATATATACTATTAAATATAATCTCAGGGGAGGATACATCACACTGGTCGACTCATGACTAGCTGACTTTAGTTTAAAGTAATATAATCCCAGTGAGTAATCCTGTAAAGAGTAATGACCTAACTTATCTAATCATGTCTCGGATCAAGAATGGTATTTCAATAGGTTAATCAAGACTGGCCCAAGACTAACAAAATGCAAAACTAACAGACACCGGCACCTATTTTTCTACTATAAGGGCCAGTCTCACCATGGTTCTTCTCCCCAGTATTCAGTAGACAGTTTTTAACCATGGATTTATCATGTAATAGTGAAAAAGAACACATTTATTAATTTGTGATATATGTAAACATGCGGTCTTTTAAATTATTATATTTATTGTTTTCAGTACTCGCATTATCCAATACTTTCAAGAAGTTCCTTTGAAATTTTATCTGTTAAAAATTGTTGACTGAATATTGGGATGAACTCTGAGGTTCATTCACTGAACCCTATAATATGGAGAGGCTTTCTCATGGGTAACACAGCATAATTTATGTAGTCGCTGTCAGGGCGGCACTAGTGTAGCGGCAGCCATGTTACACCACACCTGATGCCCGCATTTTTGTATTGAGCTGCTTTGTGGGTTTTTGAAAGCAGCCGATGATTCCGGAAAATATAGTGCCATGGTCCACTGTGCAACTTACGGATACAGAAATGGGCACAAGAATTCATCGAAGAGAGATGGCACTACATTTCACAAGCAAGAAATCTCTCTTGTTGCTAATTCTTTAACATTACTGCCCCCTGGGGTGGGGTGGGAACATTCTTCCCCAGTATCCTTGTTTTATACTCATTGGCTAAATGTACCCAGTATAATTTGTTGAACTAGGCAGAAAAATAATCATAGTCCATATATGTTTTTGTATTATACTCGATGAGTGTATCTATATTAACTCGTACCATCCCAGGCATTTTTGCAAGTTTATACCCACCCAATCCCGAATCAAAAACGGAAAACAATTTTATTGCATAAAACAATCCAAAAGGACATACAAATCAAGGAAAAGTGAAAAAAAGGACTCCTCATAGGAGAAATAAGACCAGGATGGCCGTCCATCGTGTTTTTAGCCCAGTTTCCCAAGCCGTGAGCAATGTTTTCCCACCGAGCTGGGTGGGATGAGAGAGAACGGGGGAGGAGAAAGGGGGATTCCCCTTTCTCAGTGTCCTCCACTGGCTCATATTCCTCCCAAGAATAGTTATCCAGGTCTTTCTCTTCTGAAGGATCACTAAATGAAAGGACTGAATGGTCCATGAGACAGTTTCAACAGCCTCCTCCATTCCAATGAGGTGGAAAAATGGCGTCATTTTCGTGACCTCCTAATGCTCTGATGGACAGTGGCACAATGATGTATGTTACCCACCCACGCACAACCAAACTCAGTACTACAACTGCTTGGACACAATGTTGCCAATACATTAAGCTACTCCTTAGCAAAAAATATGGTAGATTAAAGCAGTTTGAGACGTGCTACAGTGCTCAAATTTTTTTTTCAGCACCATCACGTCACTAGGATCAATTGAAACGTTTTGTACTGTCGGGACCATGCCGACGGCAGGATTGTACGGGTTAATAACCACTGCTAAGTGGAAATATAGTATTTGACTTTGAATTTGAGTGCTGGTGTTCCAATATGGTGGCCAAACTCACAGCTTGCAGCAGAGATAGCCTCTCCATTTTATAGAGCTCGGTGGGTTCACTCCGGAACACGAGAGCTGATGATCCAAACTTTCGTCGAGCATGTACTCACAAAAGATACACTGTTGCCAGCACCCGTTACCCACCTTTCACGGCTAGGTTGCCCAGGTGGAAAGTTTGGCAACTGCACATTGGACTACCTCATCGGATCTGAGTCAGCAGTCTTTGAGGCTTTTGCATCTGGGCAACATCTTGTAGCTTTGTTCCTTGACCTTGAAAAGCATATGATACAGCATGGCACCATGGCATTTTGAATTAACTTAACAATTTGGGGCTGCATAGTCACCTGCCATTGTTCTTTAGTGACTTCTAGTTGAATCGAAGGTTTCAGGTCTGAGTTCTGTCCTCACTCTGTCCTACTAGTTCAAGCAGAGGGTGTTCCACAGAGGAGTGTGCTAAGCGTTCCTTAACATGCTGTTACCGTCAATGACATACTTGATTCCCTGCCACAGAGAGTGTCTTCTTCCTTTTACGTGGATGACCTAGTGGTATGGTTTTATGGTTCCTAGATGTGTACTATTGAAAGGAGGAAGCAGCTGGTGCTGGAAAGGGTCACCAGCTGGGCAGACTGGGGAGCTTTCCATTTTTCTTCAAGCATGAGTGTAGCAATCCACTTTTATACATTAACCCACCCCGTCCCGTCGATGTATGGGTACGTTGCAACGATTTGCGTTTGCCTGTCCCGGCGACGTACCAGTACGTCGTGCAATTGCAAGGTCCCTAATTTGCACAATTTTCAATTTTCACGCGTGATTTTTCGTATGTATACACGGGACACCTTCCTCTATTCCTCTACAAGATGCCAAGCAGGGACAATGCCTTACACCGCATAACCTCCCCCCTCCCCCCCTCACACCATTGTCTTGGCAAAGGACCTGTTACCAGTGACCTGGCTAGTAAAGATATTCAGGGCCAGAGTGATTCCCCAATCGATGACAATGTGGAGGACAATGTTTACATAGCATTAGAAGAAGAAACAGCCAGAAAAAAAGGTCAGGTATGGTGATTAGTTAGTGAGTGAAACAATGCTTATAATGCCTTTATTACTGCTTGAAAACCAATATACTCTCTTGCTACATATACATTCGTATCAAGTTAATAAATAAATACCGTTTATGAGTGGATAAAATAGTTACCCTCCCATAGAACTCATTTTCTTTGGTGCCAGCATGTTAGAAAACCCAATCAGGTAAGGAGGAACTCCTACCTGGATTGGGTATTATAAACCTCAGGTGAGCGATTTCTCTATGAATTTTCAATGTTTCCACAAACAATGCTTATAATGCCTTTATTACTGCTTGAAAACCAATATACTCTCATGCTACATATACATTTGTATCAAGTTAATAAATAAATACCGTTTATGAGTGGATAAAATAGTTACCCTCCCATAGAACTCATTTTCTTTGGTACCAGCACGTTAGAAAACCCAATCAGGTAAGGAGGAACTCCTACCTGGATTGGGTATTATAAACCCCAGGTGAGCGATTTCTCTATGAATTTTCAATGTTTCTCACCAAAAGCGAAGGTTTTAGCCAAAAAAAAATTTCTCAAAAATACCTCAGGATTGGGGGATATCGGACGTGCGGAAAACCTCGGGACGTGACGAGTTAAAGGGGTTGGTGCCTGCTACAGTGCATGGAGAAGACAAAGTTTCTTGGCTTAACGTTTGACTCTCAGGTTACTTGAGTATTACATTTGAAACTTCTCTGAGTGTCATGTATGCAATCAATGAATTTGTTGATGGTAGTGTCTCTAAATCTCACAACTAGTGGGGTGCTGGTCAGAGTACACTCTTGCACTTGTATCAAGGCTTAATGGGATATAAGCTTGCCTATGGTTGCGAGTTCTACATCTCATGTGCTGTACCGCAGCTTAGTGTCCTCAGTCCTTTGCATCATGCAGTTTTTGTCATGCCACTGATGCTTTAATATCCTACCCAATTCCTAGGTTGTGCAGGCTGATGTTCCCTCCTTTTGTGTACAGCACAAGTGGCTACTCAGTTGTTGCTGGAATCGTGTAAGATATATTCCAGAGCCATTTATTGCTGCTTGTGTATCCTGGCAGTAATTTTTTCAGTATCATGTTTCTCATCCTCACATTCCACATTACTTTGGGTAAAGGGTTATGGGAGATTAAGGTCTCTCTGCATAGCCTGTCTGACCCCATTGGTTACAAAGAATTGCACAATGGTACCTTCCCAAGGGACAAGTGCGCAGGGATTTTTAGGATACTAAATCTTCTCTCTCTTCTCTGACGCTTCATCAGCCATCAGCTATTTTTGGAACATTCCTTTCACAGAGGCACCCCTCCCTCTATATGAAGATGGTTCAAAGTAACACACTTATTGTTTCTCATCCTTGCACTCCACATTCCTTTGCGTACCAGGTCAGGCCGATTATGAGAGATGTAGGTTTCTCTGCACTATGTCTGTCCTGTCCAGCTCAGAAAAATCACCCTATGGTGCATGCGCATGTCAGTGTGGATGGCAATGATATGGAAGATACATCTGCAAAATCCATTTCTTCCCGATGTCCCCTGCCAACTATCCCCTTCCTGCTTCCGATATGAGACCATACTTGAAGTAGGTGATTCTTAATCGCTGGTAGAGCCTGTGGAATGCTGTTGTTAATAATAAATTAAGGGATGTTTTTCAGAGGGTGTTAGTACGAGGGTTCTCCCCTCCATGTCTTAACGATTGGAGGTGGCTGTTGCCCAGTTACGCACTAGGCACTTATGACTTAGTCATGAGTTCCTGTGTGGTGAGACTCAACCGTATTATGCTGATTGCTTTGTTCCCCTTACTTTTCATCACATGCTAGTCCTATGTCCGAGTCTGGGGAACGTGCGGTAGAGGTTTCTCTATAGGCATGGCAGGATGAATGGTTCCTTCTCACTGTCCTTCATACTTGGAGGAGCCTCTGGCTAGCTGATTGATATTCTTTTCTTAAGGATATGAACTTCTTACACTTTTATAGTTAATTCATGATTGACTTACTGTGTTGCCATTTTTTTCTTTGTTAGAGGGATCGACTTTGAGTAGCCTACACAAGTTTTAACGTTTATTCCGCATCACATAATCGAGCTGTTGCAGCGCCACAATGTTTATTTCCAATAATTCAGTTTAAATCTCTTGTCATCTGCGGAAAATTTTTATTCATCTCAGAATATAACTCTTGGAAGACTTGGAATTAGTGATGACTCGTTCACTACTAGGAATTTATCCGCAACTGGGTAAAAGTGCTTGGAGGTTGCAAAACAGAATATGTAAGATATCATTCTTGTGAAATAAATAGCTTCTTTACTACAATGACATCTTTTAAAATATTGCTATCTTCAGTTATTGTGGCTCACATTTCATGTATAAAACATATTAAGCCAGAAGATAAAATTCTCTTACCCACCTGCGATATAATCCTTAAACATTTATCAATCTGAGGTGTGTAGGGGGCATCATGAGGGACTGGCCAGGCTAACAAAAGCTGTAGCAGCTTTTCCTTGCCTATATACAAGGGGGAAGTGCCATCTAGTTTAGCAAAGTTCCGGGATATTATCAGCTGCAGGGTTAGACGGGCAGCAAGATGGGCACTTCTGAAATAAACACATAAAATAGTAAAAAATATTAATTAACCCAGACGCTTTCCCCACGTACAAACAGCATGAGGAGTGATATATAAGGTCGGAATATCAGGTACTAGGAGAATAATGCATAGCATGCCCAGTAGAATGGGTCACAGAATCATTCGTACATCATTCAGTCCTCTGGAATCCTGGCGCTTAGTCACATGCCAAGCCATCTACACGTTTTTTCTCCTTCAAATTCAGCCGACGAATGGCTTTTCAACTGGCTGTTGATATTAAAAGGCAAAAAACGAATAAGAGCATATTCCGTATTAATAAACAACTTTATGACCTTCACGTGAATGAACCACTCCTGCGAGTAAGGACGTAAATAATGGTTCATTTACGCTCAAACCAGGAAATATTTATTCAGCTGAGAGACATATGGACAATGAAACGATGAAACAATGGCTGTACAACATCTCTCTCTCTCTCTCTCTCTCTCTCTCTCTCTCTCTCTCTTTTCCAAGTCTTTCATTTTCAATGTTTCTTTTAATTCCTTTACTTGGAGGACGCATTTCCTATTTAGTTCTACTTAAAGTCAGATCACTGTATTCAGCCTGATATGAAGGGATTATTGAAAGCTGTATCTGGCTTTTCAGCCTCTAAAGGTGTATAATCGTGTGGGGATCGTAAGATGTTAACATAAGGTATTTAGCCCTTTCAGGTCTCAAATAGGTCCCAAGGTCACGTTTGACGGACGCATTTTTTGGGAAAAAGTCAAGGCTTGCAAATAAAGAAAAAAAAAATATCATATTCATGCACAAGGAAGTAATACACATCTGCCTGTAAAACATTAGAGCTCTAGTCGCCATATAAGTGCTGCAAAAATGATGGGAAGTTGCGTAGCAAGTGGTGTGTGGTAGCGTGTGAGTATTGCCATCTCGGTGGGTAGGCGATTTCTTGGTTCGTAGGCGACATGATTGCTTTGTTTTTTTCCACATTTTTCCATTAAAAAAAAAACAGTGCTCTGATATATGTACTGTACTGTATATTATATCTCACGTGATTTGTGAATGATTCTTGAGATGTTTTCTTTACAAACAACAAACTAAACAGTTACAAGATCCTTATAAAACACTCACTTACTAGTTACTACTAATTTATTTTACTTTGCTCTTATTTTGCTTAGTGCTGTCCAAGGCTGTGGGGATGAGGACATGAGGGTAAGCCTACAAGCTTGCCTTTTGTATGTACGGTACATATGTTTATTTCATTGTTGCTATCCTGTGTACTTACAGGCAACAGTACAGGTAGAGACAGTGATCAAATACTTATTATTTCTCAAAATTTACGGTGTTATAAGTATAACCAGGAAATGTGAGAAACTCATGAAATAAAAATCAGAAAAAAGTAAGGAGATACGAACAATCATTTGTCAGTGAAAAAGGCAACACTCGCTGCACGTGTGTCTGCCTGGTAACAAAAATAAATGCATGGTGCGTGTATAAAAGGCTACAGAAACAACCTTAGAAACCTAAAATCTTAAATCTGTATATATTTTCCCTGAATCAGACACTCTAACACCCAGGAAATGAATAAATATGTGAGACATACAACGAAGAAATCTCTTGCTTGCCTGTGACGCGGTAGCTACAGTATGTGCGTAAGCAGGAGGCAGGGGGTGGGAGACCGGAGGAAGAGTGGAGGGTGGAGGGTGGGAGGTAGAGGATTGGGGGATCGGTGGGAGGCAGGAGGGTGGAGGATGTACGGGGTGGGGGATTGGAGGGAGAGTGGTGGGTGGAAGGGTTGGAGGTAGAGGGGTGGGGGATCGGTGGGTGGTAGGGGGATGAAGGAAGGGGGATATGAAAGGGAGGAGGGAGGTGAGAGCTATGTATCCTCCAGAGCAGTAAAAATATATTGCAAACAATATTCTTTTGCTAAATGAACTGTCTGAAACCAAAAGAGTAAAAAATATTGCCAGATCAACAGTATAATAGAACCAATATGTGCAACCCAACCCCCCCTCCATGATTAGCTCTTCCCAGATGGTGTAAACTAAAATATTGTGATCTACACATGCCTGGTAGAAGCAGAGGGGTCTGGGGAGCGGCTTGTATCCTTATTTCATTCACCAGCCTCACGCAACAGTTTTCACTCATGCCTAAATATGCTGCCACGGGAGTGGCTAGGAGACCCCTACCGAGAAAGCCATTATAGTGGCCAGGAGACCTGAAAGGGTTAGTGAACAAATGTAGCATGAAAACTAACCTGAACTGTGGCGATTTAGTCCACGGTTTCTTAGTTTAGAGGTTTCTGTCACTATTCCACCGAATATTTTATTGCAAAGGAAAAATCAATTATAAACGCATTGTATTATCTTTCTGTTATAACTGACAGTAATGCCAGACAGTATTCTTAGTTCCCTCTGAATGACATGTAGCAGACTTAGTTCATATAACAGGGGTCACTGATGAAATAGCTATTGTGGCCCGTATTATCGTTGGCTAAGGAAGCTCCATAACATCATTTCATAAGCGATTTATTTTGGTTATTGCAATTTACTGTTATACTCCGTGTTATATAAATCCTCCAAACATCGCCGTACTCTGCATAAATAACGTACAAAAGAATATTAATCAGCCACACCCAAAAATAAATCGCTAGGAATGAAGTGTTAGGGAGCTTTCTTACCCAGCAAGAATACGGCCTGTGTCTGAATGAGATGCATTGCTCTGCGAAACAGACTAAATATAATGGAAGAACTCTTTCGCTATTCCGGAAAACTGTATCAGTGTGTTTACCGCCATTTTCTAAAACTCTCGGATACGTATGATAAAGTTTTGGAAATCCAGAACCATAGGCAAAAATGTGTTTATGAAATATTGTGAAAAATTACAAAAGAAGAGAAAAAAATCTTCATAAGTTTTGCTCAGTTATAGTTATAATTTGTGTTCCTCCAGCTTTATTTGTCCATAAACTATTGCCATGACTCTTTGTGAGGTCAAAACATCAAACGAATTATCCCCATACAGAATCATAGTTTGTCTTCTCCGGATAATAAGTAATTGTTTTAAGTAATTACATCACATGGAAGTCACTGCTATAAATGGTCGAGAATAAATACAGTCGACAAAAGCACTAGCCAGACCCCTACGTTCTACTGTTACCTTCAGTCCGGTGACATTTGACTTTTCATCCATGCTGTCTCCAAGCAATGTCATTCAGGTCTGGAGAGATTTTTCAAACAGGTGAGGACGGATCGGTCATCCATTTACCCCTTCATGACAAGAGATCTGCCTAAAGCCGACCAATGTCGTCTGAGGAAACATGAATAAATGAAACAAATACATTCGAGGACCGAATGCTAGTCGCCTGCCAAAATATGTCGTTGGATAAGTTACAAATTACTCACAAAATAAAGGTGAAGATTCACAAAACTCTACGGAATTCAGTCACCGCGCTTCGCAACAAAGTCCGTCCATATTAAAAAACATATGGCGGCTGACATTCGGCCGCCACTGATCAAATCCACACCAAAAGTAATAGGATTCTGTACATCACAGACACACAGACGCTAAAAAAAAAAGATTATCTCTCCACCTTGCTAAAGGCGGACGGTAATGAGGTTTAAGAAACGGTCCCTGGGTGATAATTATCGTTATCTATCTGTGGCCGAGTCTGTAGAAAGGTGTCCTTATATCCCAATGGATGCGGGTTCAAATCCCTGCTGGGGCAGGGAACAGTTTATGGATTTGAATTTTGTTAAAAAGCAGACTTTACTGATCTGCTATCAGACCCGCTAACATGTTGAAACGACAACTTCGCTGATACCAGTACACCAGTCCTGTGTGAGACACCCTTAGCATGTTTTAAATATGGATGGCGGATGTTAGTGCCGAATTGGTGACATGTGAAGGTGTATGGAGCAGTATATAGAGGAACTGCTGGACTTCAAGGAACGGGATCTGATGCTTACGCCCTGATTCGAACACATTTTGAAATATCATGATGTTAAATAATCTTACTTGAAACAGTAACGTAAGACAATGTATAATATACGGTATGTAAAGAACAAAAAGTATTCGTAAATAATTGATAATGCCGATACATTTTCCTTTTCTTTTTCATTTGTTCATATACAGTACAATAGTTATTTTTTTTCTACTGCAAATGTATATGACAAAAGATTTACAAACATAAAAGAATCAGATTTATTCATGCAAGCAACCCAGTAACTTTAATTATCATATATCAGTCAACGTATCTCCGAAATACCAAAAAATTATGTAACAAGTCATCACCCATTCCCCCACTAAAATCTTCAGACGGTAACATTACAAATGACTCACTTGGTAAAGCGAATATCCTTACTAGTACATCTGCAAGAATTGCTACGTTGCAAGAAGTCAGCTGCAACGTCCCAGTACTAGAACTTGACTCCCGAAAATGCTCCACTTACTGTAAAATACAGTCTAGATACATACAATCCATTCTAGACAATTTACGAACCAACAAAGCTCCAGGCCCAGGTCGAATTCCTCCAATTGTTTTGAAAAAGTGCTCCCCAGAACTTGCTTATGTTCTAGCTAAATTATTCAGGCTATGCTTACGTACTTCTTCAGTCCCTAATTCTTGGAAGGAAGCCAATACTAACCCAGTTCTGAAAAAAAGGAAGTTTCTCTGATCCCTCCGATTACAGACCAATATCTATCAGGTCTTCTCTTGGTAAAGTGTTTGAAATTACAGTGAATAAGCACATGATTAAACATACTGAATTCAACAGCTTAATTATTAGTGATAGGCAGTATGGTTCTCGCCACGAAAGATCCACTATTGATATACTCAGTCTCCTGACTCACACGATCCACCAGTCATTTGTCCAACATGGAGAAACTGATGCAGTAGCCTTTGACATTTCTAAAGCTTTTGACAGAATGTGGCACCATTCCTGCTATCTAAACTCCCATGCAATGTACTAACATTTTTTGTTTTTATGATTTCCTCATACATTTCAGCGACAGAAATATAAAAGTAGATAATGTATATTCAAATATCCTTCAATGACCAACGGCGTGGGACAAGGATCAGTTCTGGCTCGAACCATATTCGTAATTCATATTAATGATCTCTTATCTGTCACTCATAATCAGTTCATTCATATGCAGATGACTCAACACTTCACAGTTCATTCACAGTTAAACACCTGTTCACAAATTTTCATCTCTATAACTCACAACTCAGTACAGCCATCTTCATATATATCAAGACTTATCTAGGATGACTGAATGAGGACAAAATAACCTTGTGTCATTTAATGCTAGTAAAACCAAATATACACAGTTTACTAATAGACAGATAGTGCCAGATTCCTATATTATCTTCAGTGCCACTAATATTCCTATCTCCAAAAGCATTGAAATTCTCGGTGTTTCACTTAACAATGCCCTCACCTGGACCTTTCATGTCAGATAATTTGCTAAAGCTGCCTCAGAGAAATTTGGATTATTGTGCAGAGTTCGTAGCTTCTTCACTGATGAGCAGTTAGCAATTGTTTATAAGAGTCATGTGCGCTCTCAGCTGGAATACTCCTCACCCTTGTGGAATAGGACAGGTTGCACTAAAACAACTAGACAATATCGAAATATAGCTCTTAGAATTATCAGTAACCTTGATATTAAAAATAGACTGCCTCCCCTACAGGTAAGATGTAGTATTTTCTACCTTCTATTATTTTACAGATACTTTTAAGGCAAATGCCCAGACGAAGTTGCATCCATTGTGTCACCTTTCCATGCCTTCCCTTGTGGTACAGCTCCGTTCAGAAGTTCGTACTACACCCATTGTTTAAAGCGCTAGTCCCGGCCCCTCCTTCCCCGGCGACAGGTTACAGCTTCGAACCTCCCACGAGCATCCAGAATTTGGTTAGTATCGAAGCAGTGTCATTCGCTTACCAACTGTTAAATGAAATGAAAATGTTATTTTCATACTCGTAGATATCATTCGATCTTACTGCTGATTTAATTATGAAAGTATGTTTATATTCGCCTGCCTCACAAAATATAATACAATAATAAATAGCAGAAAAAGCACGTAGCCTACCAGAATATGAGAAGGTCGGCTATGAAGCAATGTAATTATGCAAGCTAGTGAGTTATCATGTGTTACTCCCTAGACATGGGCAGTATTTCAGCGAACCATCTTAGCTCAGTATCTATGAACGGTTCTGCAGCTTCAATGAAAATCCAAGCAGCCAAAAATAATTGTATGCAATCAAGATCTTCAAACATTTAAGAAATATCTGAACAGCTAAAACTCATATTCATACTCAAAACTAGATGAAGATGATTGGTGGAGTCTAAAGAATAATGGAAATCACATGTTTTAAGATGAAGTAGCTTACATGATATTTCCCCTACATAACCGTAGCTCTCTCTCTCTCTCTCTCTCTCTCTCTCTCTCTCTCTCTGGGGTGTGGAAGGGGGGGAGGGGGGTTCAGCCGAGGTATTTTGGCTATTCTCTGCTCATAAGCTTCACGTGCCCCAGTAAGTCGACATGAATCGGCGAGACGACAAATTCGTGCTTAGAGGTCAAATTATCGCTCTACATGATAATGGCTTTTCCATCAGGGCAATAGCGCATCAGCTTTGCCTCACTACAAAAACTGTAATGAAGTGGATAAAGAGATGGGAGGAGAGTGGCAACCTTCAGAACCAACGTAAGTCATAAGTCTTTTGTATTACAGTAGTGTTATACTAATAATGAATAATTGTGAACAATAGCTCCCCGTTATATTCCAGTGCTAATAGAAACTAAAAGTAGTTTTCGGTCCCTATGGAAGATTTCAGTGAAAATAGCTACGGTATATACAGTAGCGTAGGAAGGGGGCAGAGGGTGGGAGTGGGGTTGCAACCTTCTCGAGTATGAGTTTCTGGGAGGGTGGCAAATTACATCCTGAGTATATAATAAACGTTCCCATTTTACTTTTTGACGTGGTGTGGGTGACTAATGGAAAGAATCTGCAACGGGTGTAAAAATAGTAAAAATTATTATGCATTATTTCCATGGCCAGGTATCCCCTACACTACATCCACAATTACTAGTGGCTGCCAGAGCCAGTGGGCGGCGTCACGCACGGTGGCCGATGTTCACTTCACTTCTTTTGTTGTTTTTTTCACGTCCACACACCTCACACCTGAATATTCATTATGCCTAGTAAATACATGACTTACACGCAATATATAATGTTCCGTGATACTTTCCCAGCCAATGTTTGCTGGACTTTGTCTTGGTGTTTCACAAAATGTCAGATATCGGTTCAGTGATGCATTGTCCACCCAGGGTGTGGGGGTGGGGATATGGAGGTGTGGGTGTGGGTGTGGGTGTGGGTGTGGGTGTGTGGATGTGAGTGTAGGAGTATGGGAATGGATGTGGGGGTGTGGAGGTGGCTTTGTGTGTGTGTGTGTGTGTGTGTGTGTGTGTGTGTGTGTGTGTGTGTGTGTGTGTGTGTGTGTGTAATCTCTTGAAACTCTTTGTATTGCATAAGGGCGAAAATTATAGATTAAGGGCTTTGAAAATGGGACTTCTCTTGGAATGTGTGTGGAATGCGTAAAATGGGTTGAAAAAGGAATATTATGAATTGAGAAACTGTTGGTGTGAGGAAGCTTGTTGATAACATTTAAGTATATAGTTGGCATTATCATGAAGAGAGAATGGATCTTGATAAGGTGGTGAAAAAGTAAATTCGAGTTTGAAAGCGGGCGAAGGTTAGGATGTTGTAATTGTTGTTATTGCAACCCCAGATTCATCTCGTTGCGATCCCAGTGGAAATCGGAAGCTTCTACCGGTCGCATCCATAAGTCTTAAGTTGAGGTTATATTGAAAGACCGTGTTGCAACAGTGATGTGCATGTGGTGAATGAATGTGCTGTGGCGCAGGGGGCTGCCTTGCAGTGTGGGCAAAGCAACTTGTTTGTGACTTGTATTTTGTGTCGGAATCGTGGCAGGGAACGGTGGTGACCACGTCTCAGTCTGACTACACTCATTATTTTTTTTTTTACTGAGGTGAAGATGCACTTGACAGGTTGGTGATGACTGGCTGAATGCGACATGTCCGAATAACATCGTTGTATTTCAAATAATTACCAAGTAACGTGGCATTACCTGGTGAGGCGGTGGCTCAATCGGTAGAGAGGTGGCCTGCAGTCCCACCGGACCCAGGTTCGAATCCCGGCTGGGGCAGGGAACAGTTTAAGGATTTGAATTTCATTAAATCAGGCTTTACTGATCTACCAGAAGACCCGCCGACATGTCGTAAAAGTACCCCCGCTAATACCAATACACCAGTCCTGTATGAGACAGCCCTAGCATGTATTCAATATGGACGGTGGGTGTTAGCGCCGAAGTGGTGACATGTAGAGGTGTATGGTATGTAGGAGGACTGCTGGGCCTTGATAACAGGCTGTGAAGCCTATGCCCAGAGTCGGACACATAAAAAAAAAAATCATTTGAAATATAAGGATGAAATTCACACATGTTGCATTCAGCCAATCATCACCAACCTGTCAAGTGCATTTTCGCCTCAATTAAAAAAAAATACTGAGTATAGGTGTGCTCGCGTCTCTCTGGGTAGGGAACTTTCTAAAGTGTGAATGTCTGGTGGTGGTTCACGAGGGACGTTGTTTGGCTGAAGGGCTTGGATGGCTATGGTGCCTAACAGCTAGATGTTATGCACTGTATGTGTCTGTGATTTACAGTGTTGGGAGATCTGTGATTTGTATTGTTCGATGGAGAGGTGCTATGTTGCCAAGATGCTCTATGTTCTGTTGGGCAGTTGTTCGTTTGTTTATTTTTTGATGGAGGTGATGCAACATGAAACTGCAAGGGTGGGATGGGCATTGAGTGGACGTAATTCACTGTGTGTCTCTGGTATTCAAATGATCTTTTACAATATTTTTGCTTCTTGGTGAAACTGATCTATAATTATGATTTTGATGCATAGTGTACTTATTCTTTAAGGCTTTGTTTTGTGATGATGAAGCTTATCCATGTCAGATTCATGTCAGACCAAAGTATGCGGATTACACACACTTTCCAGGTTTAATACATAGTGCGCTGATTTATAATCTTTCTTCTTAACTCTGCTGACTCCCTTTGGCCTCTCTCTCTCTCTCTCTCTCTCTCTCTCTCTCTCTCTCTCTCTCTCTCTCTCTCTCTCTCTCCACACACACACACA